>NW_009707659.1:0-76621 GCF_000703405.1 Apaloderma vittatum | reverse complement strand
ACTCTTTCGGCCCTGGAGGAAAGACCACTGGCACATGTACACACATACACTAGCTCTTAAAAAAAGTCTGCTTTTCTTTTTTCCTGGCTCATTTGCACCACCTTTTAGAATTAATCTTTTCTGCACACCCACACACAGAGCTTGTCTTGCAGCTTGAGTACTTGAGTACAAAGGTGTCTTTTAAATGTCATTGGTGGTCTAAATTAGATATTGGAGTGGAAGGGGTGATGTGGCAGGCCTTTACTGCAGCAATAATCAGATTCATTGCAGCTGCATGGAAAAGAAAGCTGCCTCATGCTTCCAAAACTCCAGCTGCTCCTAAGTTTTAGAAAGAGCAAAGATCATCTGAGTCACGAGACCTGTGTGTCTCATCGCTCTTTGTGCCCCTTCCTTTTCCCCAGTTTCACCTATGCTAAATCTCTCTCGTGGTAACACCTCCATCCTTACCCAGGGGGGATCTCTTTGATGGCTTGCATTAGTGTCTCTCTGAAATAGCTCCAGTGCTTTATGACCATGCACAGGCTAGGTGTAAGTAGGGGGCAGTAATTACTTCTGTTATTAGTGGCTGTGCAGTCGTTCAATCAAACTTCATCCCGCACAAATATGCCAAGAGGATCAACACAGGAACTGTACGTTTCTGAGCAAAAGAATTCCTGCAGGGCTGGCCGTTTCCTTTCGCTTTGTGCAGAAGCGTTATGCAGCACAAATAGAATACAACACTAAATCCGCTTAGACCCCTTGGGATTTTAATATTCTGGGGTTATTTGTATAACTTCATAGTTGGACAAGTTTAAGTTTTATTTAAGCCTGCTGTAGTGCAATCTGTTCTTTCAATATGCACAAACTAGAGCTAATTGTGGATCATTAATACAGTTAAAAAGGCCCAGATGAGCAAGGAGCTGATTCTGATGCTGTTCTCACCACGTGCAGGCAAAATGACCTCTGTAAGATTTGTCTAGGTCTACACATTTTGTGCTAGAAGCAGAATCCAGCCGTAAGAGCCCAGGATTTATAATCCTGATGAGTTGTTCTCTTACTCGGTGTAGTGTGTGTGAGTGCTAGCAGCTTTTCTGCACAAAATAACTAGGTTTGCCCTTTGCTTTTCTAATTCCAAAATAGCCTCGGGCATCAGTTCACCTTCTGGAAGAATAGCTTACAGAAACCTTCAGAAGTATAGAGATACATAGATAGATTTTTAAATTACAGCACAGTGCAGGGGAGGAAGTGATGCAGGGGCTCCTGCAGGGCAAGACACAGAGATTTTGGCAAATTTGCACGGGTACCCGTGCTGCAGGCAGGTAGGTCGGTCTGTCTGTCTTACCGTGAGGAATTGTGACCCTTTTTAACACAACGCTGGCTGAGCTGGCTTCTTCTGTCTGTGTCGGGTGCCAGTGGTGGTAAAGATTTGCTGACTGGATTTCAAGGATTCTGTGGAGACTTGTAGGGTTTGCCCTGGTCCACATCAGAAGACATTCCTCACTTTTGGTAGACAAGCTAGTTAGTCAGGAGCTTATTTATTTGCATGTATGAGCCAGTTACCCTGCAAACTCCAATGCAAACTCGGGCTCCAGGTGTGGCTGAGGTGTTGGCAGAGCTACAGAGAGTTTCTCAGGCTACAGTGGCTGAGTTTCATTATTTTGCCAGAGCCCTCAGGGGCTGGAAGGGCAGGGATTGCTGAAGGGTAATTGAAAGACTTATCTCCTTAAGGCTGGCACTACGTACATTGCTGCACACGAAGACGAGGCTGGTCAAATTAACACCAGCATAGCTGACTATCACAC
Source organism: Apaloderma vittatum (assembly GCF_000703405.1). NCBI lineage: Eukaryota > Metazoa > Chordata > Aves > Trogoniformes > Trogonidae > Apaloderma > Apaloderma vittatum. The sequence continues at coordinate 74,840 of NW_009707659.1, read as the reverse complement.
ACGCTCGACCCAAATAATTTAAAAACAGCACAACAAAAAACCCCTAAATCTTCTTCATTCCATGAATACTGAGTTGTCACTAAGGACCATCCCCTTCAAAACCATCCTTTTCAAAACCAGCATTCCTGATTGGAAATGGAAAGCCAGTGTTATTTTCTGCAGGAATAAAAACCATAATATGCTTGAAAGGAAAGATTTATGTTGTGGTAATTGACTTCACCATTACAGCATGGGTTGCACAGGCACTTCCCATTGCGTGTGCTAACGAATGTCTCGGCAGCTACGATATATTAATATGTCTGTGAATAAATAGTCATTGTTTGTGTCAAAGTGCAGAACTCAGCTAGGAGGACTGGCCTTAAATAACGCTTTTATTGTTCACAGACAGGATTAGGGAATTGGATTCTGGAGAGCAGAGGTTATAAAAAACAAACAAGGGGCCTGCTTCTCCTGTGACAGGCTCTTGTTTTAGACTCCGTCAGAACTGCTCCTGAGAAGAGGCTCTCGGGATTGTTTCTTCCAAAGCAAGCCAGATTTAAGTACCCAAAATTAACAAATTATTATTGAGCTTTCTCAAGGAGAGATGAGAAATCTCAACAACAAAAACGCAATATTATTTTGTGACCATGAGATCACAAATTTCACTTCACCCTTAATACCCTAGAGTGGCAAACCCGAAAATAAAGCTTGCTTTAAAACTCAAATTTGCAGGTGGATGATTATTCACAATGTTAGCGGTCTGTACACATCTTTATGTAGCTAGAAATATTTGTAACTTTATGCTATCATTTAAAATGTGAAAGAAGGAGCAGTACATTATTTGCAAAGAACTGTTTGGAGTTTTATATCGTTTGGCGTATTTTAAATGAAGTGGCAATAGGTTTTTTTTGCTTGCAGCAAAGAGAAACGTTCTTTGTTTTCTATGCTTTTATTGTTATGGCCTTTTTATCATTTTTCCACTTACGCAAAGGCACGTACGTGCTCTTTTCCAGGTTAGCTCCAGTGGCAGTAGTCTGTGTTCCTCTTAGAGTCTGACTTGGACTGGGAAGGAATAGGAACATAAACAGGAGTAGCAGGAGTTATGCAAACCCCAGGTGAAGAGTGAGTGAAGCAGATGGAAGAATTTAAAATTCTGTGCGGCACAAAGACCTTGAAAAACTAAAGAAAAATCAAAATGCAAGCTGACTTTTCAAATGCATCTTCAGTCAGGGAAAATAGGTTGCAATTAAGCTCTTCCAACAAGACTTCGGTACCTCTAATGATAAGCTTTAAAAGACCAGCTTAATGAAATGTCACAAGGACACCAGCTCTAACAATTCCCTGCATCCTGTCTGCTAAGCAGAGCTTTACCTGATGGAGGAAAAATTACAGGGGGGATATGATAAGTGAGTGTTAGCTTCTTTATCCCTGCTGTAAGTCCATTGAAATCAATGGTGTTACACTACAGATAAATTTGGCTGTAGAATTTTAAACAGGAGCAACCACAAAAGCAAAGCTTTTGAACGAAAAGTAACCAGGCTGCTTAAATGAAGTAGGAATTTTCCATTGCGTTATTATTTAATTCCCGTTACCTATTAGACACAGAACTTCAGGGTAAGACATGCAATTTCTGTTCCTGACTCTGAACCCTGGGGGTTTAAACATGCCACTACTCTATGCTGGACGTCAGATTTGCGCCTTTAATTCTCTACATGATGTTTGCCAGTCTTTGGGGATGCCGTGACTGAGCTGAAAGATGCCCATCCAAGGTTTCAGAGGCAGTGAGTGCCCGTACAGCTGTTACTTCCTTCCTGGGGTGGCAAATAGTAGAGTATTTCTCCTTTAAAAGAGGTGTTCTATGTTTTATGAAGCTTCCTGGTGTGAGTGCTCCATTCTCTGTGTGACTTGGGATATTCAGGTATCAAGCTGTGATCCAAAAATGCCCTGGATGCAGGGCCAGTAACATCTTTTTTCTCTCTACTGTATCAGCGGTGGGAATAGGAGTAGTAAGAATCTGTGTTAAAAGCACAGCAAGAAGGTGTCGTAACTGGGCATTAGAAAGCGCTTTCTGTAATTAAGACTGGTAAAGCACTGGAGTGACTGACGCAGCTTTAAGAACAGGACGGTGCTCTCAGCAGTTACTCGGGAAGTGTTGATCCTCCCTTCAGGCACGGGGTGGGACTAAATGATTTTTTTTCCATCCCTGTTTCTGTATGACTGAGCTGAAGATGCTGTTGTGATGAATAACGATGTCTTGGAAGGGAGATCGTAACAGGCCGCTTCGTGCGTGCTGCGTGCTCGAATTCCACGTGAGTTGTTGAAAGTGTCCTCCTCTGTAGGTGGATTGAGTAAATTCCCTCTACTCTGTCTCCTAAGAAGACCCTGCCAGTCCCGAGTGATAATAAAAACATGCCTTTTAGCTTCACCCTCCAGGTGCAAAACGTACCCTACAGTCAATCGTCATTCTACACGTAAGCTGCATCATGTTTGTCCTACCCTGAAATCCAGTTCTTTAAGCAGGAAACTAACTCCAAATACATTTCTTCTGACGACCACGTCAACCTTCTTTAAAAAAAAATAAATCTATATTTAGAATGCATAATGCAAGCATATCTTCTAAACAAGAAAGTAGGACACATCCTCAGCTAGGATGAAACAAAAATGCAAAAAAACCCAGTCTGAATAAGAAAGTCTGAGATTGCTAGTTCAGTAAATGCAATGTCAAACTGGCAGGGATTTCTCTGATAAAATTCATGTAAATACAAATATAAACATATTTTGCTGCACAAATCACATAAATGCAGATACACAGAACAAAAAGGAATGACAAAAAAAAGACGGGAAGTGATGAATATTTCCTGCCACCTGCCTTGGCTGCTGGTGTGGAATTACAGGTGGCGTTCTGGCTTGGCTTAGTAATTGTTCTTGCGTCACCTTGGTGCTGAGCAAAAGCTTGGAAGCTTACGGAAGTTACTAAAGCTCCTATGAACAGTCAAACATACATGTGGATTAGTGGTGGTGATAGGGCTGGGACAAAGGTTGGACTCTGATCTTGAAGAAAACCTCAGGAATTATCTAAGAAATCACAAATAATAAAGTGGAAGAGCTGTTAGCTTCTTTTTTTTAAGTCTCTTGCACTGGAAAATCCTTTCTGGCCAAATGAGACTTGAAGATATTTTAACCACTGAGCACTACCAATTGTAACAAAGGAAGCCGGGCTAATATTTTGTGGTAGGACTGTGTCACATCCTTCCTTTCTAGCCCCGAGAGTTCGATTCTCTGCAGCAGGCTGGGCGCTGCTGCCGCGTGTTTGGTTTCTGAGTGATCATTCAGGGCCCTGCTTCCTTGATTTGAGTGGATTTTTATCCGAGTGGGAGAGACTTGTCCAAGAATTGGTGCAATCTTTCGAGGATTTGTCGGTTTGAGAGGGGAGTAAAGGGAGCGTTGGCAAAGCAGAGGTTTGAAGTGCAGGTGTCCACGGAAACAGCCCGTTTCAGCAGGTCCTGGGGGGAGATTTCTTTCAGTTACTGCAGCAGTTGGAGGTCAGACTGTGCCTGCCCCAGTCAAATTGTGTTACGGAGAGGAAAGCCAGCCTGCCAGCCAGCCGATTCTCAAAGCAGCACTGGGCTCATTCTCTTGTGCCTTCGCCGTCTTCAGCCCCTCACATCTGTAGGGCTGTTCCTCTGCGTACTAGCTGCAAACACTGAGCCCTGACGGTGGATTAAAGAAATACTTGGAGCTCTCGGGTGCAGGTCGGCTGGGCTCTCTGCTGCCACTGGAGAAGCTCCAGCTGCTTTCTCTAACGAAGACATTTGGCTCTGTAACCCCTGGGACTGTCGGGGGTTTGAGCTGTCTGCAGCAGCCAGCCTTACAGCTGAACTGTGGCTGAACGTACTTCAGCGGCCGTGCTCCCCGCGGGAGTGACCCCGCCACCGTGCTCATTCCCACAGTCTGGGGACACTCCTGATTCTCACACATCCTCTTCATTCCCCGTAAGCGCCTCAGCCCGCGGAATCTGCAGGTGTCCTTGGGCAGTGAGGGAAGCAGCCCTTGCAGCTCGCTTTCAGCTTTCTGAAGCACTGATGTCAGTTTGTTTCCTCCCTGCCTTTCTCTCCTCCTCGCTCTCCTGCTGCAGCGAGCTCCGAAAAGAGTTGGGAACTGTCCCTGTGAGCATTTCAAGCAAAGAGCATATTCAGGTGCCAGCAGAAAGTGTTTTCAGGCCTGTGGCAGCCTGCAGATCCACAAGCAGAGCGGTGAGCGTGAGCCTGTTTGCAGCCGAGGTGCCCGTCCCTCGGCCGTGCCAGGCAGCTGAGGAAGATGAGGTGTAACAGCAGCTTCTCTCCTCCATGCCCGGAGTTTAATAGGAGTGGACAGTGACGCACCGACAGCTTGGTCTGGAGCCTGCCCTCGCGCGTTCTCCCTGACAGGGCCAGTCGAGAGGGAAGAAAAGTTGATCCGCTGTATTTTAAATACGCATCAAGAGACTCTTAATGCTCCTGCTTGCGAGGGCTTGTCAACATCATGAAATTCCTACCCTGGTCTGACAAATGTCAAAACTGGGACAGACTTGTCATGAGAAGAGTCGGGTCTGGCAAGGTCGGCTTCTCTGCCAGCCGTTGCCTGGCCGGGCTGGTTGCAAGCTCAGGTCTTGTTCTGTTTTCGAGCAGTTCTGATTTAAGCAGAATCCCCACTAAAAATAGAGCCTTGAGGTTTTCTTCTGAGTCACAGTCCCTGTTCTTATTCCTCGGTTCAGTCCTGTTGAAGTGCAAACTGCTGCATTTTGGATGCTGCTCTCCCCCTTCCGTTGCTTGGGTGTCACTGGGCAGGTCATTATAACCACACTGGATATCGCTGTGGTTAAGTGCACACACGTCGTTGCTGCAAAAGAAATCATCGCGGCCATGGCTGGGTGCTCTGGGCGTTCTGTAAGCAGCGTGCGCTAATAATGCATCGCATTAAAAATAAGCGTCAATCCGTGTTTTTCCGTAAATGTGCAGAGATGAAATTCAGGCCAACATATATAGGGCCAGCACAACCTGAATGCTGTTAGGATGTTACGAGTGAAACGTATCTGGCATTTAGTCATATGGATATTGGTTCTGGAACACGAGGAAATTTTGGCACGTCCTTAGCCCAGCTAATCTCCAGCTGGCCCCACCAGCTCCCAGGGCTGCTTGAGTAATTTCTAAATCAGCATGTCCTTTAATTTCTTTACCATTTGCTATGCATGTTGGATTTTGCCATGAATAAATCAAGACCTTAGGTTCTGTATGCTGAAGTGGAGCATGCTGATGGATTCCTTGATGGTGAAAGGATTAAAAAAAATAATATTTCGGTACACATTCACTTCAATGGCCAGATTTGTTGGAGCGTTGTTCTCCCAGTCAATAGTACCCTTGTAGCTTGTTTGTTTAATTGATTGCAATGCTATGTCAACCTTTGCACGCAGAAGCCTCAAATATTTGCAAACTGAAGCACACATAATGTTTGGCATGACTTGATCCTCATTGCAAGACAGCTGCAGCTGCTGCAGTTTACACAGAAGAGACTGGAGGACAGGAATCCAAATACACTAAATTAATTAGGGTTATGTCCATAAACTGTATTTGGTTCTATCAGGTTTGTGTAGAAACGTTCCCTGCTTGTGCTCCAGCATGTTGATTTAACTGTGCGCTAGCTTGTGGTTTCTCATTCGTGATATTAACGGCAACCAGCTGATTACAGTCCCCACTAAGCAAATATTCGACCTTTGTCAGGAGATGCTGCTTCCCTCTCTCCGGTCTTCCCCTATGCCGAGTTCCATCACATGGGCAGTTACCCCTTCGAATCGATGTAACAAGGTTAGGATTACTTCTGAAAAAAACAGAAAAAGCAATGGTTTTGGGTTGCCTACAAAAGCTCTCTGCCTCTCTGGCATTGCTTATTGTTATTTGCTTATTAATTGTTATTACTTTGATTAGCCATGTTCCCCCATCATTTATGCAAGAGGAGGGATAATTCATAAACACCCATGGTGAAGTCTGCTGAAGAGGAACTGATTCCTTTGCTAATTTGTTTTCCTTTGTATTTTCTCAGGCTGATGTCCATGTAGATGTTTATCCAGTAGGTTTCAGTCCAATTAAACAGTTCATCAGCTGAGAAAATGAACATTTGAATAATCCTGCTGTCTTTAGTGGGACTAATGGGAGGCTTAAAGTTAATAAAGAAAGACTTTTTGTCACTGCTTTTATATATCTTTTCACCACTACCCCTTTTAATTTAATACTCAAACCAAAAACTGGCCTAATAAACTTGGTGGGCAGTCTCCGTGTCTAAAATTTTCTTATCTTGATACAAATTATGACTATGTATGTAGAAACATAACAAATATAAATCTACATAGTTAAATAAAATGTCACTGATTTACATAAGCTAGATACCCTGTTATTTGTTTTTTAACAGAGGGAGATAACCTGCTGGAGGAGTCTGCCAAAGTCGCAGATAGATGTAGAGAGAGTTAAAAAAACAACCACATTTGCTTTTGAAATTTTCCGAAGTTTGGTAGAACCAGGATGACAGCAACACGACTAGCCTGTCCATCTGAATTTTCTACAAAGCATTAAATATCTCACAAGATACCCACTTTCTTTATTCTTTCCTTTTTTTATTCTGTTCCTTTTTCTTTTTCTTTTTTTTTTTTTTGGTGGTAGCTAAAAAGCCATCCCAAAGTCTGAACCAATTTATCAGTTTCAAAAGAAAGGACAATAAACCTGTCATTTGTGGCCTAAGCATAGAGGCTGCTGCTGCTGCTCTGATATTAAAGCTGATTAAAAGAAGACCTGTCTTTTAGTAGTTCATGTCTTCTTAAGACTCTGTTATTCTTGGGGGGAGGAATTGTTGAGAGCAAACCCGTGCTTTGAACTGACAGGACTATTGAGCACCGACCTAAAGGAGAGTATTGCTTAAATAACGCTTACCTGGGAAGATTCTCTTTGTGCAGTTTCTCACTTTGCTCAGAAGGGGTAAGAGAACGTCAGGATTCTCTAAAAAAGCGAGGAAAGTGTCTGTATATTTTTGTGTGTGTGTTTGTTTTGACTGTCTCAGAATTTTTGAACTCTGGAACGGATTTACTGAAAGCAGCTCAAGTCTTTTGTGATTCTCTGGAGAGATGCTTTTGGGTTGTTCAGTTCCAATTACTTTGTGTAACCCACAGCTATTTCTTCTTTCTGACCAAGAAAGTGAATCCCTTGGGCAGTGAAACTTTGCGGCCTCGGAGACTCCGCGCGTGGCGATGTGGGATCTTGTGGTGAGAAACTTTGTTAGATCCTGTCCCCATTCATTAGAAGTTGGCTCTTCAAGCCATGTGAAAGATTTGGAGGTACACGGCTGGTTTTGCTGCAGGTGGGAAGCTGTTCCTTGGGCTTCATCGTGTGGTTTCGGTCTCAAATACCAGCTCCTGGGCTGGCCTAATGCTTTGCAGCGGCAGCCCTCCGTGGGTTTCTGCCATCATTGCTCTGAGGCCGTCAGGACATCCATCATCAGATTACGTGCTCTTTGCCATGATGTCACGTTACAAGAATTTAACCGGCCAGATACGCTTGACTGCGATAAAGCAGGAGATCGCTGGGAAATGTAACTTCTTCGTTATTTCCCAGGTTTGTGCTTTCACGCCGGGCAGAAGTTCACTTTCCAAACTCACCAGTTGCACTCTCTGCGCCAATCTATTTGCATGTTTTTGTGGAGTAGCCCCCCCAGCTCTCCCCAGCTTTTCGGCAGCCTGCCCTGCTCTCAGATATTAATGAGTTCTTGATGTTCCTACACACTCTCCCGCTGAGAGACTCACATCTCCCTTCAGCAGAGAGGCCTGAATCTGCCCCGTATCTCCTTAAACAGATTTCACCCGGTGCTTTTAGGAACACCATTCCCCTCCAGGACAAGCAGAGGACTGGATTAATTAATTGTAGTATTCAGCCTACCCAGGATGACACAGTTAAATTTAATTAGCTTATTCCTTTATTTCAAAATCTCTTCACCTACCCTAGGGAAATTTTTTTTTTCTCTCCTTTTGCAGTGGATGTCTATGATAGATGGCGAGGCCAGCTTACTGTGCTTAACAAAAAGGAAAATAGAAAAGAAAAAAAGAAAGTGATGGCAGAAATGAAGGGCATGGAATGTTTTCAGAAAAAAATAAATCCTAAATTCTAATAATGTTATAATTGCAAGTATCACTTGTATCATTTGCCTTTCTCAGTGACCCTTATTAAAACAATACTTTCGTTGTTGTAACTGGATTATTGTCACATCATTCTTTGAATTACAGAATTATTTCATCCTTGAAGGATGAGGCAAGTATTGATTAAGGGGCTTTGAAAAACTGTAGCATGTGATTCCATGGGTGCCAAAAGTTTTTGAAAATCAAGCTCTTTGAGGAGAATGTGCAGCGTGTGATTTTGATGTATAACACGAGCTTCAAATACATCTATTTCAAACGAGAATTCATTATAATGTCTAATTTGCATCCACAAAAGTATAGATCATCTCGGCATTGTAATCAAAACGCTCGGTGCTTTCTTAAACGCAGTTTTCAAGGTCTTGATTTTGCAAAGCCTAAAGGCAAGGTGCTGGTTGGGTTCCAGCAGGTATTCTGTGTCCCTCCCTGCCGTTAAGGCGTGACCTGCGCTCTCGCTTGGTTCCCCCCTTGGTGGCCGGACTGCCGGCAAGGCACAGGGAGAAACGCCGGGTTCCGAGGAGCTCCCAGCGGCAGGGCGTTCAGTTAAATACAGCAGTGAGGGGATACAGGCACGGCCTTAATTTCTCTGACAGGTATATATGCCAATAAATAGAAAATACTTCAAGTCACTGGCAGAATTGGGTCTGATTTCTGACCTGAGATGGATCTGGGGTCGCTCCCCAGGAGCGCAGCAGTTCCTGAAATAATGCCTGCCAACCCTTCAGTCTTCCCTCTTAGCTTGCGAGGACCCCAGAGAAAGGAGCCGACGTGCTTTTCCGTCCTCCTTTAAGTGGGAAGCTGGTGAAGAATGACGCGGGGCAGCCAGGAGCGAGTGGATGGGCTGTGTTGAATGAGCCTGGTGCGATGCATCACTCCTAACGGCAGTTCTGGGCTGGAGGTCGCGTTGGAAAGCAGCAACAGCAGCACGTGCCCTTCCGTAGCTCCAATTCTTTGTTTTCTGCAAAGAATTTTTTCTTTGGAAGAGAAAATGCTGGAAATAAGAGCAACATCTTTCTGTCATCCAGAAGGGGGGGAAAAATAATGTCTCCCCGAGTGTAGCAACCGCCACAGCCGTGACGGGATGGAGCTGTGATCGGGTGTGTAATTTCTTGAAGCCAGGGCTGGACTCCCAAGGCACCCCTGTTCTAATTAGATTAACTGTTACTGTCAGGGCTATCTAATTGCTTGTACTGAAGAAAGCAAATTGCAGACAGTACGTATCAGTGTAAAATCAAACACAAAACAGGTGTTTGCTAATTAAAACTGAGATTTAATGAATGACCTATGTGGTTTTGGTGAATAAATACCACTCTCGGCATCTGCTATGTAATTAGGTTCCAACTTCTTCTTCCTTTTTTTTCCTTCTCAAGTCCCAGTAAATAACCATAGAATGCCAGGTTTTAGTTAAACCTGGTAATCTTTGCTCTTTAATGCAGAACAAAGCAGATGTTTCCTGCCCAGGTAACTCCAAGCAATAGCAGTCAAAGGAGAAGAAAAAAATCGGAATCCCTCAGTAGATTTTAGGAATTTTTTTCTCTAAGGTGTGTACAATAAGGACAATAACATATTGGAAGAGAAAAGAACGCATAAAATCCTCCTAATGCTGCAGGTTGGTTACGTATTTGTAGACGGGTTATTGCTCACACCGCGTCAGCGTCTGAGATTTTATTTTTAGCTAATTGGGCTTCCTGCTAGGACAACCTTACCGGTACTTTTTTCTTCTGGGCCTACTTTAAATTAAACCTAAATACAGATCCATGGGTATCTGTGGGGAGACAGAGGTAGAGACGGGGTGAGAAAGAGGTTCCTCAATACCCACGCACAGGACGTTTTCTCTTTAGCAGCGTCCACACAAGGGGCTCGAACCGCTTTCCGGGGGTGAACAAACGCAGCTTTGCAGAGCTTGGCATTAATGAAATGGTTATTTAAGGTGCAGGGTGCCTTTCCATAGATTTTACTGAGGTGAAGATAGACAGTAAGTCGATACCATTATTCTCCTTAGTTAGTTAGATGCCGAAAGAGGAAAACACTTGGCAGCCCCGCTGTGATCCACCGCGCGTCCGCTGAACCCGGCGCTTCTTTACCCGAGCGGAGACGTGTGTTCGGTTGGGGCTCAGTTGGTCTCTCCCTGCAGTATAAAGGCAATCATCCCCTGTTCCTGGAGATGTGTGTGTGCCTGCATGTGTGAGCCCGAGCCTGCAATCGCCTCCACCCTCTGCCACCTCTGCAGGCTGCGCTGCCCGCAGACACACGCCTCTGTCACCCCACCTGGGGACTCCTTGTTACGAGAACCCCATTACTTGCTGGTTGGGCTGCAGCCCTTCGTGGAGCTGGTTTGCGTTGTTTGAAGTGAAATAGGGTTCCAGTCTTCTGTACAAAGTTCTTGGTCACTTTTTTTTAAATTTAAAAGGAAAGTTGCATTTGGGTGACTGAAAATTCTGTTTGCAAAAACCTGCTAATGTTGCTTAACAGATGCAGATTGCACTACGAATTCTCACTGTATGCACCCATCGTATTATATTTAGGGAAATCATAAGGCATTAGTGAGACATTCTTCATGCACCACATATATTAGCTGCATTTTCAAGAGCTGAAGAATTTCACTTATCTTCTTTTAGCAAATTTTAGAAGCATTGCCAAGAATGCTAATGTCTAGGAAGCCATTCAGAAAATTCCACCCACAAATTCTACTGCGCCTGTACGTGGGGAGTAAGTCCTTCAGAGGTGAATTTTACCCCTGCACAGCGAGCCAGCACGCTGCTCCTTTACATCACTCGCATCCCTCTCAGGACTGCAAGGCTTTGTGAAAGCAATATGAACACAGATGGATTTTACTCTTAAGTGTACCGAGCCGTCGGAGAAGTCTAGCTGCAGGGAACAATTACAAGAGCTCGGAAGGGCTGCAAAAGGGATGAGTTACGCGCATCAATTCCACATCTATAAAACGGAGATAATAATACTTCTTTCTTCCACTGTTTGTTTTGTAAACCTTTTTTTTTTTGTGGAACTACAGATGCGCACAACACCTACTACCAGTGCTGTCTCAGGTCTGGAGTATTTGCTCAACCTTCCCCAAAGTTCGTACGTGCTCCTGTTACACGGACGATGGTCCCTACCCTCGGTCTGTCTGTAGCAGCGGTGCACGCAAGCAGGGCTAGCTAACGGTGGCGGTAAGGTGCTGAAGAAATTCCTCTGCTGGGAATATCCCTACAATCGCTTGGAAATTGCATGTAAGGGAAGGAAAGTGTGGGTGGAGAAAAAATTCTTCTCCAATCGGAGTTCACATGAGCAAATTGCAGTATTTCAGTCCTGAGAGCTGTCACTTTCCATTTCAAGGCTGCCTAGGAAGTATCTCTCTCCCACTAAAGAGGACACGAGAATGTTGCTGGATCTGCTCTGAGATGAAGGTCTGGTCCTTCACCCGGACGGAGAGCTGGGGGATTGTGCAATGCTTTCACTCCTTGCAGAAGTACTGAAACGTTGGTTGTTGTTTCTTTCTCCCGAATATCTGAGCATGTAAAAATAAATGGAAAAAGCAGGATGTCCGTGATTAAAGTCTCTGGATAAAATAAATCCATATTTCCCCGCCTCTTCCCTTCCCCTGCAGGCAGGCTTTTCGTGTGCTTGTCTCAAGGCATAAAAGAAAGAAAAGTAATCGAAGTGCCAGGATTTAACATTTTGTTCGTCGTTTATGTAACATTTCCAGCACAGATCAATCAGCAATTTGTTGACGACACTCCCGAATCCGAGCACAATCCGTTCTTAAATGTCTGATGTCAAGATGCTTTTTTGTGCGTATACATGCAAAATCGAAAGCAAGTGTGAAAACATGTAATCATAATAAAATACAGGACAGGACGCTATCTGCGACCACTAATCCTTGATAGAAGTGGCGACATTTAGGATTACCACTGTGCTTCACCCACAGATATTACTGGTATCAGAGGTCTCCAGAGATCTATTTAGAGGAATCAGAGATTTGTTTCATACAAAAGACATTAAAAAAAAGAAAGAAAAAAGGGTGGGTTTGTGTTCAGAGCCTAGGATTTCACTTTCCAGGTTCCTCCAGGTGTTCCTGAGCAGCTTCCAGGTTGCTCGTTGTGTATTTCAGTGTCAGTCCACACATAGACATCCTCCTGTGTTCGGTAATGGGGGATTGTGTAATTCTTTATTCTGACTGTTAATTCTTTGAGGAGGAAGTTGTCTCTCTCCCTAGGCAGAGGTACAGCACCTGGCATAAGAGGGGGCTCCACTTTGGATAAGATACAACTCTAATTCAGCAGTTACTTAGAAAAATGCTGGTTGTGGAGAAAAAATGTGTTTAAAATAGCAATGTGTGGCATATACAAAGACATAATCAGATGTGATCTTTACTGCAATAAAAAGTAGATTAGAAATCGAGATTCAGAAAGTATCGCAATTACTTTAACTGTCAGAAGTATTGGCAGGGCCAGTAAGGTATCTGCTTCTGTAAAACTGGGAAAACTTTATAAAAATCCATAACATTTCTTTGACTAATCTGAAATCTTAAGAGAATGATAGGTTGCTGAGGTTTTTTTTCCCTTGGAACTCTGCCGATACAAGAGCAAGGCAAACTGCTGCACAGGACCTTTAGGAAGTGTGAGGGGCTGAAAACGTTTGCGGATTTGAAAGGTGTACTGTGTAAATTCATGGGGTTTATGATACCTTGTTACCTATGATACATCTCACTAGCTGTTCTGTAGAATGCAAGGTAGAGAATTTCACCTAGTTATTTCTGGGTTAGGCTTATGTTTTAAGAAGGTTTCTCATCACAGTTGTGAGATATCCAGTGATGACAGATGCACCAACTCTTTCGGTATTAAGCTGACCTTGGAGTTAAAGAAGTGGCACCTATTTTCCATTTGAAACTTTTTCAGCTGTATTAGCCAAGAGCAGGTGCGCCTTGGAGAGAGAAGAGGATTCGTGGTATTACTCCACATATGCACTCCTGCCCCGTGAATCAAAAACTAAGTCTTGGTTTTGAGTAAGGAAAATAAGCATGTAATGTTTTCAGATGGTGTTAAAGCTCTCTGCAGTTTTCATGATTCTATGGCTTGGAAATTTTGGCTGTTCTTCACATTTCTGGACACCAGATTTTGTCCAGAAGAGAGCAAACATTGACACTACCAGCTGGGTCAGGAATGCTCTGGAAGTGAAGCCAGAGGTGGGACTGGTGGCCCCCTGGGCGAGATGGTAATTAGATGATGTTCTCCAGTGGCAGGGATATCCACATGAAACGGATCTCATCACGTTAAAAATCCAACCAGTCTCCAATGAGCTAGAAGCCTGAACCCAAAAGCCGGTACAGGAATGCAGCATCCAATAACATCTTATGGTTCCCTTTTCCTGTAATTTCTTTCTCAGGTTCTTTCAGGCTGCATCCAGGTACTAATGAAGGGAAAAGCGATTGAGATGTGAAAGAGATGTATCTGAAAGGCAATGGCACGTCAGCTGTCAGTCCTTTTGTTAGTAGAACCCAGGATCAAAAAAGAGGAATACGTTTGATAGCAATGAGGTTGGTGATAGCCTGTATCCTGAAAGATTTCATGGCATGACTTGCTGCAGAAATCTCTGCTCAGAGGGCTGTTTGCTTGTCCAAAAGCCATGGGGCGAGGAGGTTGAATGTCCTGCATGTGCATTCTGACATTTATCGGGGTTTGGGTGAATCTCTCAGAAGCTCTCAGGGAGGAATGTCACATATCAAGTGGAAAAACCTTAAACAATAGATCTCAAGAGTTCTGTCTCCCATATTTGCCGCATAAGCAGGGCACATAAGCATGGCCTAAACCAATCTAAAACCGTGATTAATATGCTGAGTCACGTGGCTGAACCAAATTATATCCCAATACAGGATAAGAGGCTGCAGGGCTATAAACAAGAATTTCTGTGGCTTCATCTCTCCAGCTGTTAATGAAAACACTTGACATTTAGCAGCACACACTTGATTCTCGGCAGAAAATGGAATTATTGCTTCTTCGTAGAGATTGCCCACGAGGCACCTTTTGCTCGGTGCTCTCTTGCCAGATGTGCTCTCCAGGCCAAAGTCAAATCCTCTCCTGGGGGAAGGTCTCTGAGGAACGATTTTAAATGATTGTAAATACATAGTGAAATCCCGGTGTAATTGTTATCTTTTTAACTGCAATTTTTCAGGAAGGAGAATGTTTTTGTGGAAAAGATGCAGTTGCCTTTAAGCCATTTCTGCAATGTCACCACAATAATTTCGGAAAAATCCAGGAATTGGCTCTAGAGTCCAGATTACCTGAGCCAGCTCCTGGGCTGGTTGCAGACAGGCACAGGTCTGCTGTAGAAAATGGATGTGAACTGGTGAATGCCAGCATCTGACATTTTATGAAATAATATGCTATTCTTTACTACACCTTGGCAACCTCTCCTCTTTCTTTTCTATTTTTCTTTTATGTGAAATCTGTCGTAGTTGGTGTGAGCTCTGTATCTGATGAGCGAGACACTCGGCATAGAAAATAGGAGTTCTCGCCATTGTCTTATTTCATAATCTCATATCTGGTAGCGATTTGTTTTGTATTTAGAAAATATAAAACTTGGGAAAAAAAGCAGGAAAATGAGGTTCCGGGGGCTTATTTAGCAATTGACCCTTTTTTCAAAATGCTAAGGCTTACAGTCAGCGATATTGCTAGGCAACTGAGCAGACGTTTCCTTTCAGGCCCTAAGTGGATACCAGGATTAATACATGATCAGTCAAGATACACATTTATTCACCTTCCCTCACGACAGTAATAGGATTTTTCTGTGCCCAGTTTAATTCAGTAGGTGAGGCTGACACTGAATTAAAGCTTCTTATCCAGGCTCGTAAGAAGGAGGTGAGATCCCAGGGGAGATGAAGAGGGTGAGGGAAACGCACACCCTATAGCCCATCGATTGACAGAGCCAGAGGATTAGAAATCCCAGCGGAGGAAAAAATAGCATTTAATAAGACCTGAAAAACCCGGTTCAAATTATTCAACTTCATTTGTTCTCTCTCGGTACCCAAAGTTTCAGTGCAAGAACCTGGAGCCCTGAGACATGCTCTGGTGCCGGCTTCGTTGGCCATCGCTTGCTCCGGATCACTCAGGCCACGGTAGGAAAACTTGAGGGTGTTATGCACATGGACCTGCCGTGGCTCTACGTGCCTCAGACAAATGGTTTCCCTTGTTGTGCTTCGTTGCTCACAGTCAAGTTGAAGGCTAGCAGCTTTTTGTATTTTATAATATCCACTCTCTGAGGTTTGCAAATGGCCACTGCTTTTAAAAACAAAACCTCAGCCTTTGTGATTCTTCTTTTGTCTCCGGGCGCCTTCTGATGTGAGGTCCTCAAGGGCCTGTGAAGGACATCTCCAAAGAGATGACACGGCTCTTTCAACGTAACCATTGTTTTGTAGCACTTCCCTGGCACAAACAGCTCAGCTAACAAACAGCTTAAATTTTTAAGTGGGGAAAGGTCTATTAATCTATTATTAATTAATATTCCATATGCCGCCTTGGAGGCGAAGTGGGTCTTTTGAAGCCATCTGGTTTCTCGTTGCACCGGAGGAAAGCTATTGTCTGTTGTATGCTCTTGAATATGATCTGGAAAATGGAAATGCGACGTGTGTGTGATCCAGATGTCTGGCTATTTCTCTGCTCCCACAAATAAGGAAGCGCAGACAGCTGGATTGCAGCATCAGTCTCATCGGGCGATAATATGGCAGTTGCATGAGATTGTATTTGCCCAGACTGTTTACAGATACTCAAATTCAAGAACCGTCTTCTGTCCTGTTTCTTGGAAATGGGTGGTATTGTAGGGGGTCTCTGCCACTACTTTCCTCAATACGTCCTGTCTCCCCCTTTGGGGACAAGGGCACGGCTACATAGGAAGCGTGGGCTGAATGAATTTCTCTCCAGGTAAACTGGGAGCGTTACTTCAGCACTGTATATGGGATTTGTAAGAAGAAAGGTGATCAGTTAGGGTGTAACACTGGGATGTTACGGGAAGTGTAGGTGTAGTAGTCATGAAATAAACAGAGTAAGAATTTACTGCTCCAGCTGGGAACCCCTGGGGCTGCAGGAGCCCACGACGGGAGAACTGAACATCCCCCAGTGAATCCGGTGAGCGGCACTGGCAGGGCATCGCTGTGTTACCTCACCCCCTCCGGTTTGTACCCTCCGGCTGTCACATTCTTCAAGAACTCGGGTTTTCCTTTTAGTAGGAGGAAATCATTGTCTTTGATATGATGATTTATTAGGATTATACTATGCAAGGTACAGACAAATGGTAGAAAACAGCGTGTGCTCCGGAGAGCTTTCCCTTCAAATAAGCGGCAGCGGCAGAGATCAGGAGCAGGCGCGGCGGGGGGCTGTGGTGCACTTGAAGCCACCCTGCGTGCCGGTGAGTGAAGATCTGTTGTTTCACAGTCCTGACCCCCAGATACATTGTACTGCATGTTGTTAAATCGCAATAAGTAACGCAAACCTTGCCAGGAATAAAAATTAAAAAAAAGGGTAAGTGTGGCATGTTTAAAGCCATTCTTATGGCAGCGTGCTGCAGGTGGGAGTGCAATGTGGTGACGAGCGCTGCTTGACCTTTCTCTGGACACAGAGCCCGAAGCGTGCTGTTACTCAATTAGCTGATGTTCCCCTGCTTCACTTCGCTTTGCTCTGCCTCCGAGATACATTATCTAGTGCACAACTGGAGGTTCAGCGACTAAATGTGGATCTAGCAATCACCCGAGCTACTAACACCAAGGAAGAGTAGATGGGGTGGAGGAGGCTTGAAGGAACGTTGGCATCTTGGAATGGAGCCTGGAACTTCTGTGTGGACCTGGTTCTCCTGTCCCTCCTACCTTGTTTACGTCCTCCTCATACCGCTCCGTGTACGTACTTGCTGCTGAATTATCCCACGGAGCGATTTCACCTGATGTCTTCCCCTAAATCAACAGGCCCGACTGCCACACAATTGTAAAGCCAACATCAGTGAAAGCCGTATTGCTCAGAGTGGGATTTACATAAACTGTGCACTGAAAACCCCTAATATTTAAAGTGTTATAACAAAGCAGAAGAAAGCCCCACTTGCAAGCTGTATGACAACCTTATGAATATGCAAATTAGGATCCAAAGACAATCTTCTACTGATAAATATTGGTAACTCTTCTACTACAGTAAATATTAAGGCATAACTGTGGAGCATTAAGTGGCAGATTTAGGTCCATATTCATTCCTTTTTTTTATTTATTTTAAATGCAACACTTAGAGACCAATTTTATTGTAATGCACCAAATCTATTGAGTATTCCAGTCAGCTGATAGCATTTTTAAATCATACTTATTTTGGCATTTCTTATAGAAAGCAATAGAAGAGCAACCAGTGGTGATAAATTTGTTTGTGGAAAGCAGCCTTGCTTGTCCTAGTTGTACACTGTTGTAACTAGGGAAAAATTACGCTATAAATTTACGGATCTGTTGTCCTTTTTTCTTTTTTTTTTCCCTTCAGTGGTGACCAGCTTTTTATATCCTATGTGCAGGGGTGTCCTGTGTTCTGTCAAGAGAGAATTGCTATAAAATTTGTGATTGCTGTACATCAGTAAAGGGACAATGAGGGATGTCGAAGGG
This sequence comes from Apaloderma vittatum, assembly GCF_000703405.1. NCBI lineage: Eukaryota > Metazoa > Chordata > Aves > Trogoniformes > Trogonidae > Apaloderma > Apaloderma vittatum. The sequence goes on along the minus strand of NW_009707659.1, from coordinate 57,033 downwards.
GAAAAGGGGCCTGTAGTGAGTTCCCCTCAGCTCATGTTCCTCAGCCTCACAGAAATTGGGGATGGAGTTTGATGGCTTGTGCGTCCTGGACCACGCTGGATATACGTGTCCCTTCTCACGCGCTGAGCTTGTGGCTCTCAAATTCCCTACACCTGCTGTATTTAATAGCATGCAGTTGGGTTTATTTTGCATCTTAATCAGATAATATAATTATATACATTGTTCTGAGTCATCATCTACATATTTTATCTGCTGATAGCTATTTGATATTTGGACTCCATCCAGTACTAATGGCACATCTCTGATGGCAGGGTTTGAGCAGTTCCTGCATAATTATGATGATTCTCACAAAATCTCTACAGGGGCTAAGGTAAGGAATTAGGCTGCTTTTCAGCCTGCATGGCAGGACTCCTTATAAAGGAGGTCAGATTTTCAAAAATGCTTTATGCGCTTAATAGGTAGGTAGCTAAATGGATTTCTCAGACTCATCATGCTAATACAGACCTTCTCAGGGAACTTTGAACAAATCCACAAGATGTCGAGCAACGTTTTTCAGGACAGTGACTGTTTTTAGATTGTGACCCATGGCGAAAAGTTGATGTTCAAGCCAGAATTAGAACCTAAACGCAACTGCCTACTCCTAAGAAGGCGTCGTTACCCTCTTGTTAGCTTCAGTGAATCCTATCTAGAACTAGAACCTGGACCAGGTAGGAGTGCTTTGCAGTGATTTAGCAATGGCCCAAATGCTGTCATGTGTGGTTTGGTTTTTTCCCTCCCTCGTCTCTGTTACGCCGTTGCCTGGAAGCCCACTTACGTTGCTGTTAAGGAAATGAAAAGCTGCACCCCGGAGTTTAGCACACAGAAAGCATGTGTTACGAGCAAATCTGATTTGCCCTGGTACTTTAAGATCAAGAGCATCATCTTTCTTCGTATGAATTTTAAGCATGTGTAACTGCACTGAATTAATTGGGTAGCTCCTTTCATTGCACTGAAACCAGCATTGTAACAGGCGTCCGGCGCGGGTGATTTCTCTGTGTGAGGGTAGCGGGTTATGGATCAGTTGCTGCTGCACCTTTATAATTTTCCTTCTGAGTAAGACTATGAAAGTGAAAATTCATATGTACTTTAAGTTCTACTCTCTGAGGATTTGTTGTGTATGAGGCAATAAACGGCTGCTGCAATTGATTAAATGCCACGGCACAGCAGTTTATTTTAATTATGCTACAAAGGAATGAATATTATTGTCCTTACAGTACAGCCTAACAAGGAAAGAAGAAAAGAAAATTGTATCCCTCTCTCTCCTTGAGAGAGTTTGCTTGTCGCTGAGGTTTTCAGAGCAGCAGAATCCAGAATGATAACGTGATGAGGAACCAATTCAGAGAGGTTTGGGGTGTTTTAGAGGACGTGGCCATTAAGGCTTGGATGGAAGTTCTAGTTGCTGCAGGCTGGTGATTTGCTGGCACGCTGTGACAGGCCCTCTCTTTCCTCTTGAGTCAGTCTGAAGTCTCTGCTCTAACATTTGACACCTGGGTTGGCTAACCACAAATCCTGAGTCAGGTCTCAAAAAGCCATGCAAGTGTAAGCAATTTTTCATTTGAGGTGGTCTCCCCGCCGTGAGCTTGAAGTGTTACGCTCGGGCCAGGCTTTCGGTGTCTCTGCCACCGTGGGCATGTGAGATTCTCTTTCCTTTTAAAATGAACATTTTGTGTCGATTGACGATAACAGGAATGTTTTTTAATGAAAAACATAGGGGGGAAGTGCCTTAGATTAGCGTGCAGTTCTAGTTTAAGGTCACTGCTCTGAAGATTTTGTCATTTCTTCACGGAGAGACAAAGCTGCGACTTTGTGGCTGGTTCTGGCAGCTCAATATTCTGTGCACCGTCCTCCGTTCAGGCACATTCACCTTAGGACAAGGACTGAGAGAAGCCTGAAGCTTCTCTGTGCCTCAGGCAATGTACCATCTTCTAGGTGGCTTGGGTTGGGGTTTTTCTGGTGGTTTTGTGTTTAGTTTTATTTTTAACTCTGTGCACAGATGGGAGGTAGGTGTCTGTCTTAATATCAGATTACTGTTGCCTGTCACAATATAAAGGACCCAGGTACTTGCTGATCAAGGGCCAATCCACGTCGTTCTGAAGATTAAATGTGCCATTTTATAAAGATGATTAGGATGAAGCAAAGCATTTTTTAAAAAGCAAAATTACAGCATATCTGAAAGGGCCAAAAGCATAATTCCCAATACAACAGCAGCGGTCTGGGATACTGGCAAAACTCACTCGGAAGACTCAGAAGAAATCATTGACAGGAATAGGAAAAGCTTGAGGTTAAAAAACAAGATGGCACCTTAACATTCAAACATCAGTTAAAGCCAATGGAAAGAAACTATTAAAACTATCCACACGCTGAGATAATGAATGAAAGAAAGAACAGAGCCAGTTACATCAGCCTAGCACATCTGGAGCTGTTTACTGCATCTTTCAGAATATTTTTCTATATAAATAATCTTGCCAAGAAAGAAAGTGTGTTACAGCAAATCCCTCTGTGGGCTTATTCAGAAATCCTCTGGTCACAAAGGAAATGCACGGAGTGCTTGGTTCCTGCTCAGCCGGGTTCTTTCAGACTCTCCTGCCTGTGTCTGAAAAATGTGCAAGACACCACCAGTAAGTCAGTGAGATTTCCAGCGTGAGGAACAAAGAATCTTATTAGAATGAAAGAGCGAGCTGTAGGATTTTGTGTGCCTTGCTTCAGCTGAGGTTTATTGTATTTGGAAGTGATGTGGTGTGGCTTGACAAATATTGTCAAACATTGTTCAGTGTCGCATTCATGCCACAACAAGACAGGGGTGGAGAAACGAACACAATGTCTCTTGGAAGAGGCAGAGGTGTATTCCTTTGAATATTTTCATTAGGATTAATATAACAACCTGCAGGTTTCACAGAAATAACAATTCCAACCAACAGGCTTAAGTAACAAAATCCAACAGACACCTTCCTTGAAACAGCCAGATGCAATCGCACCTGATAATACCATCTCTCTCGTATTTCAGATTCAGGCTGTAAGAAGCGGGCGGGATAGAAATGGATGAGATTCTGAAGTTTTAGGAAATTCACGGATTAGCTGGTTCCAGTCCTGAAGCCATGCGTGCACTGATGGACTTTGCATCAAATAAAGCCCCTGTTCTGAGGATGTCAGTGGGGACCAGATGCTACGCTGACCCTGCGGTTATTTCTAAAGCATTTCTGAGACCTCTTAGGTTTTAAATACATGGTAAAATTATGATCCAGAAAAGAAGATTGTCGAGACTTGTACTACATGTTTAATAGCAGTAGCATTCAATACTTATGATACCCACATTTTCTTAGGAATATCTCCTTTTTTTCCTTCCTACCACAACACTTCTGGGTGAAGGGAGCTCACTACAGAAGTCTGCAAAGCCAATCTACTTTCAGATCACATTCTCACCTTCGCATCCCACCTAAGAATTCCCTCTCTCGTAATACCTGCAGAGGAGTTTCATTGCAATTTAGATTACCTCTATGTTAAGACTATGGCTTATAAACACAGCTCTCTGATTCTGACCTTTTGTTACCCTCAGTTACATGCTGCATCCAGCTAGGGTCTTTTATCCTGTATTTAGTCCACCAGCTCTTCAGCTGAAGGATAATTTTTTCACCTCATGTTTATACAGTGCCTGACGCAGCGTTCACCTGAGGCCACAGCTACCAGGTGAAAATCTGCACGGAGTGAAAAGGCAGCAGCACAGAATGGAAATCTGAGTTCACACAGGAGAGGTTCAGAGTGGTGGGTAGCATAAGCCAGCTGAAAGGAGAGAAGGTAACTTTTATTGTTTTTCGTAATATTACCATCCTTGCTGTTTGCTGTTTAAGAAGTGATGATGAGGAAAGCGATCCAAAAGCCATGAAATGGACCTGTGCTTCCTTGGGCAGAGAGGAACAATTTACTCCTCGGTGGATTTCCCTCACTGCAGCAGATAAAACGCTCTCTAATCATGTCTTGCTAAAGCCATGGCTCAAGGTACACTGAAACGGTCGTTTCCTCTGCCTTGATCTGGAGCATTCAGTTTAATCTCTGTCTTGTTAAGAACAAAATAAAAATTAGGAAGGGGATGGAGAGCTGAGTTTACAAGGCCATATCCAGCATACAGATGAGTAATTAGAGCGCCCTAAATCTAGTGGTTTGCCTTTATCGCTGCAAGATGACTCCCTTTCATCAGGCGTGTACAAACAGAGCGCTACAGAGCTTTAACATGAAAACTGTCACTACCAGCTCAAGGTGTGTCTAACAGTCACTTCAAAGGAAAAAGCTCCCACGGTGAGATCAGGAGCTGCACAGTCCACAGCCCGGCTTTGTTATTACACTGTTGTGCAAAGAAAAGCTCATTAAAGTTGCATTACAAGAAGGTAACAATAAAAGATTTCATTATTCCTCTTCTAGTCTGATGCCACCCCACTCCTCCAACCTCCCCCCCCCCCCCAAAAAAAAAGAATTAAGCTCAAAGAACAACAGATGCTCTTTGAAATGACGATGTATTCAAAGATAAAGCGTGAACAGTGGGGTACAGCAGAACTGAAGTCTGGGTGTGAAGAAGAAGACTCACTGGATGGGAGGACTCCCGCTGCGGGGCAGGTGTGTGTGTCTGTATGTGTGTGTACACACTTGCTAGAATGGCCCCGTTGTAATTGCTGGTGATAAATAATTCACCTGAGGTAGAATAGAAATAAGACCCCTCCCTGTTTTGTCGCCACAAAGTTGAGTCCCAAGGAGTGTGCTTCCTGCAGGGGTGAGGAGGGATGTCCCTGAGTTCTGCTCTCTGCTCAGAAACAAACCTTCCTGATGAGTTGCTGGGGAAATATCCAGACCACAGGAGTTTTTACTCTGCTCCTGAAAGTGAGGAAAAAAACCCAAAAATTTATATTTAGAAGTCTTTGAAGCAAAGTCAACTATGTTTTTGAACTTTAAACTGAGTCAACAGATTAATAGATAAAATATTTCTAGTTAAGTCTTTACCTGAATTTCCCACCCTGAAGTTTTTGGCTATATATATGTGTAGGTTTTGTCATCAAGTGCATAATATTAGAATCAAAGGTAATAAAGCCATTGATCTACAGTAAGACAATATTAATATTACCATATAGCTTTTATAATTAATTTGCTGCCAGATGAAAGGGAAACACTAGGTCCTTTTAGTGCTGGTGATTAAAGCAAAAAGTAAACCTTTGAAAGCCAGATTTGCATGTACAACATGTTGCACTAATTCCGGCAGATCACTTGGAAGTTTTTGGTGTATTTGGAGTCACATTGCAAAGTTTTGGGTGAAAGACTTAATGCCTTGCAGAAGAAAAATCTGATCCCTGCTAGAATATTGACATTTCTGGTAGTGTAAGGCTTGCTAAACTCATGTTCCAGCTTAATTTGCTTCTATATTTTATTGCAGGTCAAATTTTTAGCAAAAAATTGTTATTCACATTAACAGACATGTCCATATGAAACCCAGGAAAGGAGAAGGGGAGAGGTCAGTTGATTCTGTAGAGATTTATCGTATTTTTGGCAACCGATCCAACCCTGGTTTTGTGGTTTGTCAGTATATTCACTCCGTTAACTGAACACGTGTCCTGAGACAAGCTGATACTTGGAATTAGCGGTGTGCTGTCACTCACACTTTGAGTGCTCTCACTGGTGCTTAAACTTAGCTCAGGTTTTACCAAGTTAGGCACCTCCGTTTAACTGTCACCTGTGGAGGCAATGAAGCCAAGTGATTTGCTTTAGATTTATACCACATCAGGATGAAACTGTTGCTCTTGCTTTCAAGTTACACTTTTTCTAGAAGTAGGAAGAGACTTGAAAAAAAAATTTCAATTTTGGGTTTAAAATTTGAAGCAAGGCGTGTAACTCTGCTCTGTGCTTTTCCTCTATGTAATCCATATGTCGTGTGATAACAGAATAGGGATGTGAGATCGGTCACCTTTTCTTATAACAAGTTCTGTGAGGGCCCCGTGTGGGAATCTCAGATGTCTGGGCATCGTATCTTTTAAAATCAAGGCTTCTGTGGACTTTAGGGGCTGTGGATCCAGCCCAGTCATTATATTGCTTTTTTCTAAGTCCTAGCTTTGTAAAGCTCAGCAGAGGAAAGTGCAGTGAGACCCTTTATTTGCAGTGCACGTTGGTTGTGAACCTTCTGCTCCGTGCGAGCAGACACTTCCCCCGTTCCCAAAATACTTCCTGCTGCATCGAGTACTGTCAGTCGTCTTGCAAAGGGCATAAAGCTGTCCTAAAAAGTATATGGCTGGCATAAACTCTGTATTGTGTGTTCTGGTGTTTTGAAGATCAGTCACAACCGATCTGAGTAAAAATAACACCGCGGGGTTCGTCGGACAGAGCTCACGTTCGGTGAGTGGTAACGACCATGGAGCTGTGGCGGGAATGGTTTTCTTTGACTTTTGTACAAAGTGTTTTAACTGCTCCATGAAATGAGTCTAAAGGCTTTCCTGATTCCCAGGGGCAGTTTGAGGCTTAATTAATGAATGCCTGCAAAGCACTTGGAGATCTCGGATGAAAGGTATCACAGAAGAGCAAATGTCATTATGAGTGAAACACTTTGAGGGAAAACTTTGAGGAGTAATTGAAGTTTGCCTGTAGCTGGAGTGTTCAGCTTATGTTAGGTGAGGACAGACTTAATCCCTACAGGTGTTGGTAGGTACATTGATGTGACGGCGTGGTGTGCATGTTTACAAGCTATCTTGTCTCTCTGACCTTCTAGGAATAATCAAAAACCCTAATATTGGACTTGAAACATAATTTGACATCATACTGAAACATACTCTCAAAGGAATTTTCCTTCCAGCACTGAATTTTCATTGGGATTATAAATTAGTCAAGTTATTTACATCTTTCACTCTCACTTTACTTAATGATAGTCAAATAAAAAAAACAACCTGCAAACTGCTTTTCCTAATGTTTGATTTTCTTTGTATAATTATACCCTAAAGGCTGGTTCTTTGAACTCAGTCTGCAGCCCTTGATGAATACAGAAAGGACAGAAGGAAAGAAAATATCCAATACTTTATCTTGGGCTTTGATTTCCAACAAGGCAACTCACAGATGGTATCCTCGTGTAACCGTATTCCTTATTCTAATGGTCCTTTTGTTTTTTCAGTAGAGTGATATCCTGAGGCTGTAGACAGGCAGGTAAACTTCAATTTTGGATGTCCACTAGCCTCTCAAGATTAAAAATAAAAATTGGGTAGCAATTTCCCCAGCTTTCTACATTATCCAGTTTCTCAGGTGCAAAAATAATTCCAACTGAACAAGGTGATGCTTTCATGCTTGCATAATTTTTTCTAATCTATGTGCTTACAAGGAAACCAGAAGCATTTCGATGTGAGTATAGAAAACTGAAAAAACCCAACAATATGCTTTTGATCGGCAAGGCAAGGGTGCTGCTCTCCACCTGTGTTACAGCTTGGAGATATGAGTCCATCGTTCATGCCCAAACCGATGATTCACTCTATTTTTTCCCATGCAAAATAAGCACGCAGTGAAGATCAAAATAGAATTCTGTATTTTCCAGTTTAGGAAAGCAATAAAAGAAACCGACTTTGCCCATTTTTTTAAGGGCTTACATTTATCTGAAAGTGTCTTATTTGTCACTCACATGCTATTCATTCAGCAAAGAGACATAAGGCACAAAGACTGGTGATTTCAAGGCATCGTCTTCATAGTGCAGGAGGACACACTGGGCTGAAAGACATTACAAAATATAATTGTGTGATTAGGTCGTTCCATATAAATACTCTTCTGAGCCTCCTTATACATCCTCCATTCCTCCAGGTGCAGCCAATGTGCAAGAGGCGCATTTGTTGTGTTTTCTGTTCAGACTTTCTTTAACAGCACCGAGGAACTCCATAATATTAAGTGGAAAATAATTGTAACATCTCCAATATTTTAAAAAACTCGATACACTTTTTTTTTATTCTTTGGATAAGTGATTTACAGAACAATAATTAAATGTCAGGAAGTGAATCACAGATGAGATACCGACATTTGATAGTGTTTTGTAAACAGACTAAATGAGTCCAGAGAGAGGTGGAAACTATTGATGTTTCCATAAAAAAAAAAAAAGGAAGTCTCCACAGAGCCTCTGGGAAGAGAATATATTATTGAATATAAATACAGGAGCCTGAGCAAGGTGGACTGTAACCTATTAGGGGAAGGAAGTGATCAGATTCTCAGTAATTTAAATGTGAAGCTCAGGAGCCTGATTCCCACCAGCTATCATCACCTGGAAAATAAAGGGGAGGTTGCATGTACTTCATAAGAATTAGAGTAGTGAGTGGGGTTTCTCATAAAAGATGTGTTTTTTCTTGTTCCTACGTCCATACTATGGATTCTGCAGTGAAATGCAGTGATTAATCAGCAGGCAAACAGGTGCTATTGAAAACATTCTCTGAGAAAAAAAGAGAAGGCACTGAAACCCATGAATTATGTCCCTGTTTTAGTGAATAGCTTCACAGGGATGAAGGTAAAGCTGCGAGGAGTGCTTATCGAGTGTATTGGCGCGATTCTAGAAAGACAAGATTTGATTAAATGTGTAAAGAGTGAACTTCAGTGCCTTTCCTCATTTAAACCTTGGAAGGTGAAATGAATCATGTGCCCGGAAAACGCTGGTGCGGCCACAGGACCTCTGCGGGCGCAGCCAGTTGTGGTCGCGGGCTGGCAGCTGCGCACACGGATTTAGGCGCGTGACAGGACAAAGGGCAGAGTTTGGTGTGTGCTGAATTCTGCCATTTTTCCTGTTTAACGTGAAAAAGGGAGAAGATGCTTTTCTTGCTGCTCTCTGGCTGTGAGCTTTCAATCGGAGTTTGTACAGTAGGCAGCAGAGTCAACCCTCACCTAGCACGTGTAGATGGTGCTGTTAATACGTTCTATTTCGTGTTACTTTTGATCCAAGGAGTGCTATTTCTCAGTTTACAAAGAGCTTAAGTTAATGAGGCTTATGTGGAGCTGTGAGGGAAGTGATGTGGCCATACATCTTAAGTGCCCTGAAATGGGGAGCAACATTCTCTGCATCCTGAATATTTCAAATGCATCGATGAGTTGTGGCACGTGCTAAATCCTCGCCCTTCTTCACTCACAGACAAAGTTGAATGTGGCAGTAGGTCCCAAGAGATGTATAAAATCACATAGGTTGCTGGTAGGGATTTTTTTGTTTTCTCGCCATTATTTCCCCAGAATGAAATACCTAGTTGTGATAAAAAATTACATGGCAAAAGCTCCTTACATGAGGGATTAAAAGTTAAATCTGGTTTTGTTCTAATTTCCTTCTCTTCTATTTCAATACATCGAGCAAATGAAGCTGATTTTCATTCCGTCCAAAGTCACAGAAGCTTGACTTTTTTTGCATTAAACAGTAGAAATGTGGGTTTATTTCGCACAATTCTTTGGTCAAGCAGAGAGTTTCCAAAGAGGAATTTTACTCATGTGCAAGGTAAACATTCTTGCAGTTTCCTCTCTGCACCTTCCCAATTGACTCTGACTACAGAAAAGTTCATTTACTGTAATCAATATCACTTTACCTCATGCCTCAATGAAAAAATACCTTCTGCAGTCAATAGCAATTAGAGAGACAGACAGGGACAGAAATATTGATGGAGATTAAACCAGAGATTTACACCTGCTTGCAATCTTTCCTGAATATGTGACGGGACCACTCCTCATTGTAAAATGCTGTGTTTAGTAAATGTTCCTTGAGAAAGTGCCTGGGAAGGGAATCACGTTTTCGGTGGTGCTGGAGACAGACTGAGGTCGGGGGCTGCAGTTTGCTCCGATACACGGAGGGTAAATGCGCTGAGCTTCAGGGACGTCGGTGGCACCGCCCGGGTGTGCCCGGCTGGAAACGGCAGCCAGCTGCACGCACGGGGCCAAGCCGCAGGGTTAGTGGGACTGTCTTTTCTTCCAGTCTGGAAATTATCTATGGGACTAATGCTCTTTTTCTTTTTTTTTTCTCTTTTTTTTTAACAGTAAGGGTAATGAGTGACCTGAATAATTTATGTAGGGGTGGTAGCTGCATTCTTTAAATAGAAAGGCCATGTCTCAGAAGCAGTTGTCAAAAAGTTATCTGTCCTACAGGGAAACTGTCTCACAACATTCACTGGCCTATTTTATAGAAGTCAGGCTGTCTGGATCGTAAGAGTCTCCTCCAGCCTTCCTAAACCTATAAACTGCATCTAGTCTCCAGCCTTCCCAAGTGCAAGAGGAAAGCTCTTGTAACCAATCTGGTTTAGGCACTCTGAGACCATTCCCTGTCAACCAAAGCATAGGAAATAGGGATGATGAGGCAATTTACTTCAAAAGCACACTCCTTATGTGAACTAAAATGCCAATCCGAAACCCAGTAGCGTTCAATACCTGTGAAAGGGAACAGAAAAACTTCAGGAGCAGAGAATATTTGGTGTGCTGGGGGTGATAAAGTTGTGTGTCGAAAGGCTCAGTGCTGCGTCCTGAGATTCCTCATCAGTTTAGAAAACAAAGCACAAAGTTGTTCAGAGTTTCTTTAGGCGATTATGCTTCTGTAATGCCATTAACTGTCTGCTTAACTCAGGTCGTTTATCAGAACTGAGAATGTGGCTTCAGTCTACCCAGTTAAAAAAAAGAAAGTCAGGATCTGCTTGCTTAATGGTGCACAAAGCCTTCCCCCAACTTGATATTAAACGATAAAATGTACATGAAAAATTGTTGAAGTGCTTTAAAAAGCAGAATCGAGTGTGTTATATTTATTATCCTCTCTCTGTAGCTGTTCTTTATTCGAATGACAAGTCTTTAAGTTTGTGATCCAGTGACTCTGCCAGGATCATCAGGACTTTCTCACCAGCGTTGCTGTATTAGAAGCGGAGTTAAAAAATAGTAGTAATGCAAGATTCAGTCAAGCATTCTCTGCATAACATTTCAAACTGCCATTTAAAATGTACAAATGTTCCTGAGCAAGGGAGATTCTTTTCTTCTTCCCTCCTTTTATTCCTTTGTGGTAACTTTCCCTGACAGTGCCTGTGACAGCTGAACATGGTTTCTGATTTGCGATCAAAACTGCATGAGAGCTCAGTCAGTTCCTTACCTTTTCTGTCCCCGTGTCTCCCGTTCCTTTGCAAAGCCTACCCTCGAAAAATCAAATTTAATGCCCCCACGGAAAGACACCAGCTCTCAAATAAGTAGTTATTTCTGCTGTTTCTCTGTTAAACCTTTGTTACCCCGGCAATGTATTTGACTGGGGCAGGGAGAGGACTGTAACTGAAATATATAGGAAATCTATAACTTGCAAATGGAAATGCAAGGAGGAAGGAGTGGAACTGGTGTGTAATGGAAACACCACCTTGTGAGCTGCTGGTGACCTTTCAGAGGAAAGAGCAGTGAAAAACATGTGCTGTGATAAACATGTGCAGAGATTCTCGACAGAAACGTGCCTGTGGATCTCAGAACACATTTTTTCATCCTCTGCAAGCTACATCTAAATATCATTATTATCCATTTTTAAAAATTCAACCGAAAGATATCTTCATATTTAGTAATGTAGCATGGTAATTCCTATGTGATGCGTCTTCCTGTTATAAAGTCACTGGTTTTCTTCTTTAAATATGCATTTCAACATCCGTTTTTTCTCTGAACTCAGAATGGAGGAGTTTGAAGTTGGGTCTTTGATTGATTTCTATCTGTTGCAACTAGCATGGTTGACATTATGCAGTAATTTCTTTTCAAAACTCCACGTTTGATATTCTTCACTAAAATCCCTCTTACATTTGTCTAGTATGAGCTGAGGCAGGTATAACAAACTAATTAAATCTTCTCTCATTGACAGTATGATGAAATCCCAGTGCCATTGTTTGAGAGCTGATGCATCCTCTTATCTTTCTGTTCAGAATCTGGTGCAGGGAAAGGTCCCATTTTGGGGGGTGAAAGGAACGAGGAAGGTTTTCTCTCTACTCAGGAGCAAGGTCGGTATTTTGTAGGATACACTTAAGCAAAATCTGGGTCATGACAATTCCAGACCTTTTTATTAGTGACGGCATCCTTTATTTCATGCGTGCATTATTTTAATTGCGTCTCTTACGCTTACTGTGGCGTGGTAGGAAGAAACGAACGTAGATATTTGTGTGTGTATGGCAAAGCGAAAGGATTGGGGTGAAATAATGAAACGGTGCTACCAGCGTAACAGCACTTCAGTGAACTGTTGAGTCAGTAAAAGAGCCTTTCTACCAGTGTCACATCAGTACTCGGGAATGTATAAGTCACGCAGCAACTATTCAGAAACAGAGCAGTGCAGAAACTTCAGAGCAAGGGGCTGTTCCTGAAGGGATGAGATGCCAACCCTGCCAACCGGTGGGAAGGATTCTCAGCTGAGTAACTCGTGAAGTCCCCTTCCACGCATCGCCAGAGGGCCAGCGCCTTCCCCAGCCTTATTTTTCACATTGCACACGTGTTGCTTTTAAATAATACCTGTGTATTTTACGCTCCGCTTCAGAATGCTGTTAGCTGTCAGACAGAGATTTTTTTCAAATGTTTTATTCATGTGTCACTTGACTGTTCATTTGCTAAGGGTTTACAAATGCCTCATCAATTATTTACAGTCCTGATACCTATTTGGTTTTTTGCCATTGTGTGATTTTTTTCTTTTTAAGGAGGTGTTGAGGGGAAGAAAACACTGTGAATTTAAGAAAACAGAGATTAGAATAGGAAGTAAATAATTTACATCCACTTACTGCATTATTCCAGCCAACTTAATTTTTAAAGGGAAACAGTTTTACTGAAGACAATTAAGTGTTTCCAGTTGTTTCCAGTGAGTACAGGACACCTATGCTCTTTCCTGATGCACACAGCGTGCTAGAGATCAGCTTGTACGATCTCAAGAATGAGAATGCACCCAGGACTCTTTGAAAATAAAATAGAAGAATGTATTTAACCCTGTCTACCAATCTGAACTGAAACTCAACGCTTTGCAGAAGCGTTGGTCCAAAGAACGAAGATCACATCATTTTAGTAGTAAAGGTGCAAGGGAAGGTGTGTTCTGGCCTCTGAAGAGGTTTGAATTTTAATGCCTAAAAGAGGAGAAGGTATCTAATACCTCATCCTATATGTAAACAGGCAAGAATAAGTATTTTTTTCCTGCTTTTGTTTTCTAGAAGGCAACAAAATAACAGACATTTGCAGTTTCTATTTTCATTAGTGTTTTATTAATACATTTATAAACTATTTAGTAACTTATTTCCAACGGGAGGAGAGGAGCGTTTCTTCCTTCTTCAAAAAGAATAAACTCAAAAGGAAATTTTGTAAAACTGACGGCAAACTTGTACTACTGCAATAGCAGCCTTTCCACAAGTGCCTTCAAAGTTGGTCTGTTCTCTTGTGCCTTTGAAAACTGTTCAGGAAATCTGCAGCTCTCTGTGCTGAAAGCCCTGTTTTGCTGAACAAATCAATACACGGGATTTCTTTCGACAAAGCCCTTTGAAGCTCAAGCGATTGTGCTGATGGGCTCCGACCGGCTCCCAGGAAGAGCACAATCAATTTATCTAATCTCACAAAAACAAAACCCGGGAGCGAGCGTGGCCGAGGCAGTGCCAGTGCCATCTCTGGCACGTCATCCCACAGCTGGGAAATACCGCGGTCAGTGTGAGAACGGCCGCCTGTTTCTAAAAGTTAACGGTGAGCTTTCAACGGGAACGGTGCAATTAACATGAGGATGGTTAAACAGACCATAATATGCACTCCACATGAAGTTATTGCTGTCGAAGCGCTGAGGGCTGGAAATGGAAGGAAGAGGCCACCATGAGCCTCATTTTCTAAGAGACAAAAATGTCAGTGCCAGCCTCCTTTAATTTTAAGCTATTTTTGCAGCTGTACAGAGCTCTATTCATTAGTCCAGTTGAAGAAATAAAATAGACTGATGTTTTTGCTTTGGAGTCGTGATCTCACAAAATGCGTAATAAAGACTCTCTGGAAATAGTAAGGAAGTAGTTTTCGATAGAAAAAGTGCAGAGTTGAATAAAGATCCTGCTCCAGCTGCTGGCAGTGGTGAGGTCTGTGTGACAGCCTCACCCTGATGTGTTTTGCTTTAGCCCTTGACTGTTAAGATCCAAGTGAACGTGTGACCTTTGGGAAATGACTCAGAGGATCCAAACGTGGCCCCTGCTGGGGACATGTCCAGACCACAGAAGCTGTCATCTAAGTTAAGCTGACATTAATTACTTTTCTTGTTAGGAATTTCAGCAGTGATGCCATCTTGAGGGTGGAATATAGCAGCTAATTAATAGAATTTAATTTACACCATGTCATTATGATACCTCTGCTAATACATAATCACAATAACGACAATATTACCAATAATAATATCTTCTGTCACCCAGAACGTTTTTCAAATCCTGCTATAGCTGATCACATTTGTCAGTCTTTCTGGCACAAGGGAAAGCCAAGATTATTTTTTGTTATTCTTAGACACAACTGAGCTTATTGCTTTCTTCAGTATAACTGCCTTCAACTTTTAAAATCTAAATTTTTCATTTTAACCTAAATTGTATTTTATGATGTATTGATATACTTTTCAACTAACTTTTATACTTACAGGCAACCAATTATTATACCAGAGGATCCCAGAGTTAATATTTTTGGTCTTGATGCTTCACTTTATTTGAGACTATATAAATAAAGTTCTCATGAAGTATTTATACACCTAACCCAGCTCAGGGAAAGAAACAGAAGCGATGAAGAATCAGATACTGTTTGTGCTTTTACATTTGAAAAATGGTGGACTTCTTTTAAAAACCGTGTGGATTTGTATTCCCTTAAAAAAAATGAAAAACTTAACTCTGAAACCTTTGTGCAGGTGGTTTTGGATGGATTTTATGGAGTCCCAGTTTCTCTGTTGTTTGTCTTCCTTGTTATGCAGCACATTCACCATTAATTGCTTATTCTAGTACTTTCTTCCTATCGAGCATTTCCATCAGTTATTTTCTCTCTCTCTGGCCTGAATTTGTTAATTGTCAAACACTTTCAGCTCTTTTTTTTTTTTTTTTTTTTTTTTTCCAGCAGTGAGAGCTGAGCTCATGACCCCTTCCTAGGATAGGACTTAAAATAAACCAAATTCATCAGTGTAAACAACTGCAACTCTAAACCAGGTAATTATGTCTTCTTGAGATAATGTCATTTGCATACACATTTATGACTCTGAGTGTTCTTAGAAACTTTAATTAAAAATTTCCACGGTTTTGTCTGTCTTTCTGCTATTCCCACTGTTTCTGGTTTTTTTATTTTAGGGCTCCTTTCTCCACAGAGGGTTTTTTGATGACCCTTCAATGTCTTCTAAAGACATTTATCCTACATGCCTTGAAGGCGATTTGATTTTGACCTCCCCCCACCTCTGTTTCATAAATGTTTCTGAAACACACGGATGTAACAATAAGCTGTGATTCAGCAGATTTCCGTCACATAAAAATCAAATTTCAGGGGCTCTGTTTGCTCCTTGCTGTGCTGAGATCAATAGATGGGAGAACCCTTAACCTAGCAGCGTGCCAGAGTGACCGACTTGTATTCATAAGAACAGCCTATAAATTCAATAGAAGTACTGGGTTGAGGGGGCATTCATGCTTTGAATAGCAAGGGGGGGGTTTTTAAGCTTTTCTACCTTGCTTTACACAAATTGGTTTTCTGGAAAGGCTTTGAGTCCTTCAGAGTTTGTACTTTGTAACTGGGTAATAGAGAGCTGTAGATAGTTATACAGTATCTACCAAAATAATGACTCCCTAGTGACTGAATCACACTTCATTTGTATTCCCCAATTATAACATTAATTCTAAATTTCACTTGTTAAAACTGCTTTCCCATCACAATGTTCTATATTGTACAACATGTGTGTTACAATGTATTGTAGTTCATGGAAAATTAATTTCTAAATCAGGAATCCTTGCTCTTAAGGGTCATAGTTTTACTTTCTCTCTGCAAGAAAAAATAATATCATCTATATTGCCTGACAAATCAGTACTCCACCCTCTTTTTCAGAAGTAATTCAGGTCTGCATGAATATACGCAGCATAAAAAACATTTAAGATTTTCTTGCTGAAACCCTTAGACCATTCTGCTTCTGTGCAAAGAAAATTCAAATAAACCTATTTTTATGTATTCAAACACAGCCTTTTTAGAGCTGATTAAATTGCTTTATTAAGATGCATCCTTTGATGAATTTGTGCATATGTATGGAACCTGTGAGGCAGGAACATGGATATATTTTTTTTTGGCAGGTGTTACATCTTTCTCTTCCATGGAGTTTCAGACACGTGAAATCAAAAGCCTCCTGCCAAAGGCAGCTTAGTATGGTAGCTGGTTTAATTTTTCTCGAAATTTTTGCCACGGGCTATTTTGAAAAGTGTGTTGCTGTTGAGGTTGCAGAGCAACACATTTGTTTCACATGAACGGTGGCAAATTCCAAGACTGACTTAGACCCTTCCCTACAGTTTTCTGGCCCCGGTTTCTGAGAGAGCCAGACACAGTTATGTGCACATTGAGATGACATCTCTGACTCCAGCTATGAAAGATTTATTTGGCTTGAGAACATGTTTTGGATTTGCAGATGATTACAAATGGCAAGGAGGCTGAGTCCTGGCGCTGGAGATAGCACAGCGCGATCCCGATGAGTGACCTGATTGGCGTGATGAAATAAAAACAACCTTGATTTCCACTTGCATGCTATCGCAGGCCTTCTGAGCAACTGGCAGCTGAAATTAGACCGCATTTCACAGGTAATTCTTATCAGTTTATTTATGGTGGCTGAAGACTTGTGATGCTCCTGATTTTTGAAATGGAAGTCAACGTGAAGTTTGATCACCTTAAAGTCACAAACACCTCTTTTCCATATTTAGCACTTCTCATTACACAGAATACATCTCGTTCACCAATGTTGTAAAATAATTCATGGAGAATATTTTCATCAGGACAAAAGTCCTTTTCTGCTTACGCATTGTCCAGAGGAGACATTAAATACCTGAAACAATTAAACACGTTTCTGTTCACAGGGAAATGACATTGTATATGAAAAGCCAAAGAAGAGTATCAGATATCTTATGAATACTAATGCAGAGTACCCATCTTTTGTTTGGACTGCTTACATGCTGTACTTGATTGCTTATGTGTGGCCTGGGAAAAAAAAAAAAATCAGAGTTCTGAGTGGACCTTATTTGCCAAAATTGCTTATGTGTGGCCTGGGAAAAAAAAAAATCCGAGTTCCGAGTGGACCTTATTTGCCAAGGTCCACTTTGCCACGTATGGAATTTTGTCTAAAGCAGAATCACGCAGAAGTTCCATGAGATCTTCACAAGATCACGAGAGAAATTAACTTTTCTGCATCAAGACTTATTGGTCTTACAGGATTATACTTCTTTCTTGAAGTAATTTCTTGTCAAATGGAAGAACCTCGGGAACATTTTTAGATACCCACCTTTAAATTAGAAGGGTTGCTAAATGCCAGAGAAACAAGGGATATTAAGAAAACACAGTTGGTTTTGTTGACTATAAATGTGCCTATGGGTTGGTATAGCCACCAATGTGCTTTTTTATTGATATTATTCTGTCTTGTTTGCCTGCTTCTTTTTCTCCATTGCTTCAGCCTGTCTTCATTGGCAAAATCAATCTTTCCTGTCCTTCTGTTTTTTATTAAAACCATTGTTGCCTTTTGTTGTATGTCCAGAATTGATCCCTTGTGATAAGGAAAGGTTGGGTGGAAGGGGGGCCATAAATAGAGTAAATCACAGCCAAAAGAGCGTGATATTTAACAGCTTGGGTTTGCAGCAGTAAAGGGCAAATTCGCAGGTGTCACACAGAGTGCTTTCATCGCCCAGAGGGGCAATTCCAACAAGGACTGCCTGCTGCAAAGTACAATGGCGTGAGGTGATTCGGGGGTCACCTGCACACAGTTCTCTTGATGGATTGCAGAAACTTTCTCTTGTACTGATCTTAGCTACATCCTTGCTGCCTGCGGTTTTCTGACAGGCCTTTTCTTCTGTCAGTAATGGACTCTGCCTCCTGTTCCGTATCTTTTTCAAGCTAGTTACAGAAAATGCCCTATGATCTATTGCACAGAGTTGGCAAGCCAAAGAATTGTGCCCATGGTGTACTACTTTATTCTTGGCGCTCTCTGAAGGAGTTGACCCCTTTGCAATGTTGGCAGTTGGATTAATGCACACAATATGCACTTTCCAGATAATGCTATTGACTCTATCTTCACCTGCTGAGGAAGGAATCCAGGAGGGTAAACGGGATTTCTGGTGACTGGGAGGAATGGGATGAACTGCCCGAGGTAATGCCCGCTTCAGGTAAGCAGAACGGTTCCAGCTAATTCCACTGGACATCAGGGCAAGCCTTTTTGGGCTAGACCTCGAAAACTCAGACAGTAAATTTTAATAACAGCAGAACTTCTTGTATTGGGTAAACTTCACATATTGGTTTTATCGGAGTAAGAAGCTGAAAGACCTTTCTAGAAGCAGTCATTAATAGAGTTCGACCGCTGCATCCATACCAGGGCCTCAAAAACAACAAACAAAACAATTAAATGGTTTTACTGTGAGAAAGCGGTTGTCCTCCTGTGACTGTACACAAATATGCACCCACACATGCACAACTTGGTAACTTTTCAGTCAGAATGTTGGAACTGGCTTTTTTCCAAATTTATATAATGTAAATCAGAATTTAACCCCTTGACTTGACTGCATCAATAAGAAGCGGTATTTGTGTTGGTCCCAGCAATTTTAGGGCATTCCACAGCCACTGATCTGTGGCAGCAAGCACTATTTTTTTTTGTGAAGCGAGAGAAATTATAGAGGCGTAAAGAGACACAGTTCAACTGCTCTTCAGATATTTCATTTCTGCAAAACCGGTGCATCTCAGAACTCCACACCAATTAAAAATAAGTGAATTACAAAGAAAAATCAGCTGTGAGAACACGGGCTAATTGGACTGGAAGGGGAAAAATAATAAAGTGGATACATATTTTGAGAAGTACTCACAATAAATAAAAAGGAGAGACACTTTGCAGCCTCTCCATTTTTGCTTTATAGAGAGTGATGCTCAAGGCAGGGTGATTCATGTGATGAAGTAGAGGATCTGAGCAGATAATAGTTTGCCAATTCCCCGAGCTGCTCGCAGGACACAGAAGGTTGTCCAATTATTCCCTCTTGTTTGGATTAATCATGCCAGTCTGTTCTATAGAAGGAGCAGTGACCAAACAAGAACAGAAAAAAATGTTTCTTATGAGGGTTTCACTCAGAAAGGAACTGTGGACTAAATCAGGATCCTGAATTCATGCAATAATATTCAGTATTAAATAAAAATACCTCTCCTCTTCATGTCCAGTCTCTATCAGATGTGGATTAAAATCAATCTTATATAATAAGCTTATAAATCCTGCTATACTAGGTATATGGTCACCTCTATTTCTGCAAGGCTTCATGCAGAACCCCTGCTTGCAGCTCAAGTCCTGCAGACCTTCCATGTTTACTGCTTCCTTTGCACCTTTCCCATAACTTTTTTTTCAGCTTCTTTCCTGATATTTTTTTAAGACCTAATAGAGAAGGAAACAAAGAATGACCCTCCCATGGTAGATCCTAATAGCTGTGTCACCTCATTTATTAATGTATCTTCTGAGAAGTATTCAGATAGCACAAAAATAAGGACAGAATAAGACAAGACAAGGTAGAACTAGATGGTCATTTTTCCCAGGTTCTTCTATAAAAAGGGGTGATTGCTGCCATTTGTATCATTCTGCACACGTTTCGCTGTGTAAAATTGCTAGTGCTTGCTTGAAGAAGGTGGGTACTGTTGGGTTGGGGGTTGGACATGATGATCTTAGAGGTCTTTTCCAACCTTAGTGGGCACAGAAGTTCTAAAGCATCAACATGGAAACGGCCATTCTCAGACCCAATCTTGCTTTACCTGCATTAATTACAAAACACACGTAGGCTGCAGAAAACGGTGAGATTAAAAATGTCAGTGGAAATCGACCCCCTACATCGCACTCTCCTCAAATGCGTTTTGAGGTTTGGAAGGAAGTAGTTGCAGAATTTGTGAAAAATATGCTTTTAGCTTAGTTCTCTTCCACATCATTCCTGGTTGTGTGCTTGTATGCACGCTCACACACACAAACAGATGCACTCTTAGATTAATATAAGTACCTGAAGCAATACTGAGTTGCTGAATATTTTATGAGCTTTTGGAAGGTCAGTCATTATGCATGTTCCTCGGTGTGTCTTGTACTCAGCCATTTCCAGCTAATTGCAGCAGGACCCTAGAAGGTGCACAGCCCTGAGCTGGAATAGTCAGAAAAAACTCCCCTTGCAAACACGGAGAGGTGAGAGAAAGATTGCCTTGGGTGTTATACTAGCACAGAAACCATAATTACATCTCATTACAAAGGAGGGTAATTCCTGTATTGCATCTAATTACAAAGGAGTGTAAATGATCATCAACTACTTAAAATGTGCTGTAAGTTTATTAAAATAAAAGAAAAAGAAATAAGAATAGAAATTTCATCCCCAGAGGTAACATTTTGTGTAGAGCTAAGGTCAATTAGCCATAATTTTTAATTTTTAGAGCAACACTTTTTATCTTCCTCAGAAAAAGTTTAGCTCATGCTGCTGTTAGGAGCTAGAAACAGAAATTGATGAGTGAAGCTTTTATGACCTTTGGTATTTGACACATCTGATTATGGTGCTGCCTTTCAACTTCAGGGTTTAAGAATCTAAGAATCATGAAGGTGTATTTCAGTGGTACAGGGAACTTCCATTCCCACTTGGTCAAAGGCTGAACAATTTCATAATTTGGTTTCCACTTCTTCATCTTAACGCTTAAAATTCTGGACAAAAAAAAGAAAGAAACATTTTCACAAAATGTTGTTTGGCTAAAAAGCTGCCTTTAGGTCAGAAATATCCCAATGCAATGTGCTAAGCAGCTAAATAATTGTCTTGTGAAAAATGTTTTTGTGTTTACTCTATTTCAGTTGCTCCTTTTGAATTGCCTGGGTCATGCTATTTTTCACTTCAACATCAGCCAGAGATCCAGAACACCCAGTACCCTTCAGCTCCTTTTGTTCAGGCTCTTCAGTACTCGTGCCCATGTGTTTCGTCTGTCAGCGCTGAGCACGGGATACTCACGCCCCGCGCCGCACACGTGTGCGGAGCTGGCACGGGGTCACATGGGGCATGAGGTTTATAAATCGGTAGATAAGGTTACCAAGCGCTGTGTGAAAATGAAGTTGCTACAGAAAATTAAGCTCACGGGCATTGCCGTAGGAAATGTGAAAGAAAAGATTCTAGGGAAGTGCCTTAATTTACTTTAAGAGCCTTTGCCCGCTTCCTTATCCCTCATTTCAGTCCTGCTTTCCTCACGAATGCTCAGAGATTTGTATCACTTCATTTGTATCGTCCTTGCCCTCTGCAGGCTTGAGGGGAGAGTCGAGAGAAGAATACAGTCCTGGCCAGACAGGGGCTGAATTTTCCCCTAGGAAGACTTGTCTTATTATTGGCAGAGCTCATATTGATAAGAGAGAGGTGCGATTCTCACGTTTAATGAAATTCCTGTAACCTCGGGCGTTCATTTAACATCTGCTCTGCAGCGAAGATGCACTGAAGGTTATTCTGCGCGCTGCCTTTGGTGGGAGGACCTGTTAGCATCGTCCCCTGTCGCACAAAATCAGCATCTGAAAATGGTCCCAGTGCCTGTTTGGAAAGCCAACCCCAGCCACCTGACTGCCACATTTCCTAGCACTCGGGACGCCTGTTGTCCAGCCTTGTAAGCAGTCCTGCTTCCCACTGTCAAGGGGCTGCTGTCCTGTAGAAATAAATCAAGGCTGACAAACTGTAGTTTAGCAATAACAAGCACCCTGGGTTGGAACTGCATGATTGGCAACCATGATAAATTTCTGTAATTACTATTGACTCTGGGCAGGCTTTAAATGCTTTAATGTATTGCTGGAGCAGTGAAGTTTTGATTAGTTTAAAAAGATGTATTGCACATAACTTTCAAGTGCCGGTAGACTCTTTTGGTGCCTTAAGACAGGTAACAGTATCCTGCTCAAGATAACAGTGATGGAGCAAGTTACTCCTGTTATCCTTTTGCCTGAAAAAAGTCTCTCTGTTGGTGACAGAAACGATTGTTCTTGCTGTGATCTTGCTAATCTGTCTGTAATTTTCCATCCACCACAGTTAATCATCTCGCTTTTTTCCCTGTTTGTACATTGTTATTGCTACTTCTGTGCTGCGGTGGATGAGAAGGGAGTGTGAAGGGACGCCTTACTGGGTTTTGCTTCTGGGGAGGAAGGCTTCTGATGACAGCGGGTGTTCAGAAAATCATAGAATCGCAGAATGCGCTGGGCTGGGAGGGACTGTGCACAGACGTGCTGAGGTTAGGGTTATGGAGGAATGATTTGGAATTTTGCGTATTGTAAATCCTATTTTTCACGCTGTTCTCATTGTGATTATTGGTTTTATCTTCCTCTCTGTCCATGTTGTCTCTATCTGTGAGACAGAGACACTTCTCTCTCTCCCTCCTCCCCGCTTCATGAATGATCACAAAGAACATGAGCTCATACTCTTCCCCATCTATCAAGCTAAGGTTAAATCTGGTAAAAGGTTTTCAGTCCATTTGTGACAGACATATCTGACATGTGGAGAAAGATAAAAACAAGGTATGTAACTAAAATATTTTTTGCAGGAAGAAAATAAGAGGCAAAAAAAGCAGGTGTGTTAGAAGCAAAGGTAGCTTTGGAAAAACACTACTGAAATGTAGATATTCCTAGCCACTCTGCTGGAATTCTACTGAGCCTTTAGAATAATCATGCTCCTTTTCCATCCCAGTCACTATGCTATGGAGCAGTAAATTGAGTCCTGTTTCTACCAGCTCTGATTGAAAGGGACATGCATTCTTTTAACTGCCCACCTCTGAGCACCCGCTTTTTAATATTAAATTAAACTTACAATCTTGGCATAATTAAAGTATAGAGCCTGCATAAATATTGCATTAGGTTTATTGATCTGGAAATTATTGTTTGACCACAACTAAGCCCTTAGAGTATGTCTACAACTAGATTTTTGCTGTCATAAGAGGAATATCTGAATTGTCATGTTACTGTTTTATCTGGTCTCTAAGAACGATCCAAACCAAGAAGTCTCTAGTTTCTGTACCATAATCTTATTATTTTTATTCCTCTGAGCCTTCCAGCTCTGTTCCTTTAATATATTCAAGTATATATTCAGGAAAAAGTTCTCACACTGAAGAGTTTGCAGGAGCAGTGAATTCTCTAGTTAGGGGCAAGGAAAGGAATTAGAGGCAGAGGAGAAAAGAAAGAATGGAAGGAGGAAATGTATTATAATTCCCATTTTGCAGATGGACAAAGCTGAGAAGCAAAGCTTTCAGATCAGGAAGATGTATTTACAGAAGTTGTGACCTGTCTTCAGTACATGAATGCTTGCTTAGTTTTGAGTTTATCCATAACTGGAACGTGAAGCTCTGGTCACAGAACCTACTCGCTGTGTGCTGCTCTAACTAGGGCAGTAGCGAGTGAGATTCCCTTCCAGCACCCGTGGTCGGTCATTTACTCGCAAAGCTCCACGTCTGGTTGTGCCTGTCTGTAGTATTAATTTATCTTACACAGCTATAAAAGCAGTTAATGGTCATTAAGTTATGGAGTACACTAATTATATCTATTGCTCTTCTTTCTTTCATCGATATACGCCCGTGTGTGTACAAGTGTATGCGTGTGTTCAAATAGTACGTTGTGGTGTAGTTATGCAATAAGATACCTGTTGCTGTAGAGTGATGGAATTATGCATCTCCAAACTCATTCTGTCAGTTTATTATGGAAGGAATGTATGTTGTGTGTCCCCGTGGTGGTACAGTTGTAGATATAAATGAGACTTTCTGAATTTCTGTTTACACTACAGATGGTTTAAGCAACACTGGGACAGAGACTTGGCTGGCAACTGCCTTTGTAGGAGCTACAAATGATCGTAGTACCGAGGATTTATTGTTGACGATGTATCTACAACACGCGTGGACTGCAAAAGAAATACAAGTCCATTTCAGAATATAGCATGGGAAAATAAAGGAGTCCCTATGTAAATAAGAATTTGTCACTTGGGAGCATAGCACCAAATTATTTTGAAAAGCGCCGATTTACTTTAAATAGAATGTTCTTCAGCTGGTGCTTTCCATGAAGGTTTGATCTTGTTGACTGAGATCGTCCGTCTGTGCCCTGAGACTCCTGAAGGTGGCTGAAAACTGGCTACAACAGCACTATGCCTATTGTCAAAGGCTAAAGAATTTTTTCTTTGCTCAGACTTGGCAACAGTCCTTACTGGAACCAGCTAGACAGGCAGGCAGAGCTAACTGGCAGGGAAGGAAGTGAGCGACATAATTGGCTGCAGCGTGTCGTTATCGCGGCACCAGCTGTGCCGAACGCCGGTGGCACCGGCCACGCGCAACGTCCCAACGAGGCGCCAGGGCAGGGAGAGGGTTCTCTCAGTGGTGCTCATGCCCGACACTGGGTGTTGTCGTCAGCACTGCGAGAAATGAGCTCTGCCAAAATGCGCTACATCCGTAAAATGCAGTTCCGTGCAAAACGTAGCACAAGGAGGATTATAAAATTAGAGGGAGAGCTCGCAGCAGGTCAGATTTCAGAGGGGCGGTGTGCCCTGTTGGTGGAATTCCCACACCGAGAGTCACAAGTTCTATTTCTGTCCCTACGTCATGGATAGTCTCGGGTAATATCTCCACGTCAGCTTGCTTTCCCCATAAGTGGGAATAATTACTGTGAGCTTTTGTTGTTCAGTGATCAAGAGGACTTCAGTTACAGAAATGCTGTTGGTTTTTGAGACTTTTTTATCAGAGGGGATGCAAATGTGTGCTGAGGTTGTTGTAGAATGGTTGTTTTCTGTGATTTGTTGTGATTCCTAGTTTGACAAGGTACAGTTTTCAAAATAGAGAGTTTAGGTAGAATCCAACTACTTTTCCATGTCTCTGTGCACATCCTAGATTAAACCTTCTGCAAAAGATCCGATAAATTCAAGAGAGAAGAATATTTCACATACCTCCAATTATAAACAGCTCTGGAGAGAGACTTGCGGGTAACAAATTGCCTGCACAATCTTTAACCCCAATTACCAACTACTTGTGCTCATCCATAATTGTCTTTCTTGAAAACTCTTTCTTCCTGAGAAAGTAAATGATGAATTAAAGTTGTGGCTGCCTGTGGACAGTTCCAAATTGATGTATTGTTTGAGGGTTCCAGTTTACAAAAACACAGATATTAGCAATCTCTTCAGACACCACATAATCCTTCTGAGCTCCTCCCCCCTCAGGAGTGTAGCCCAGGAACAATGGGAAAAAAAAAAAATCTGTGACATGGAACTTCCCAATGCAAGTTCAGCTTAAAAGATGCAGGAGAGGGAGTGATTGTGACAATTACCAGTTGTTATTTATTAAATTGGCTGATCTGCACTAAATTGCATTTGAGTAGTAGCCCTGAATTTGCATTCGTGAGGGCTGAGCTCTGGTATTTTAAAGCTGTGGGTTTGTTTCAAGCACTAAGCTCTTACTTGCTTTCTAGTGTGTAGACTGGTTGTGCCCAGCCAGTGTTTTCAAACCCATATCTGAAGCACTAAGGATCAGAAGTATCGTCCTTACTGATGAGAACCTGGGATGCACATTCTGTCCGGGAACTGAGAGCTCCAAGTGCCTCCAGCAGTGCCAGCTGGTGCTGGTGGGGACAAAAAGGCGAGAGAGGATTTCAGCCTGGTGCGACTCCTTGGTTATGTCCTACCAGGTGAATTGGTGAGTAGGATCACCATAGTAGATGTACAGTCTGAGTAGAGATTTTATATTTGCAATTCCATCTTATGAAATGATGATGGCTGCACTAAAGACATCCAGATGATCTATGGAACTATGGCTTCAAATATAATAAAACAGAAAATAGAGTGGAAGTGTATGGATTTTAGCTCAGATACAAAAGCAAGTGTTTCTGTGATTGATAGCTCTCTTGCAGGCGTTGAACTGAATTGCTGGTAGCTTGGCAATGAATGAGCTCAGCCTACTTAAGAGGTAGCATTTAATATTACTAATTTTCCTCTCCTGAGCTCTTTGCAAAAATTCTGCAGTGTGAAAACCAACTTGTATGTGTTCTCTAATCTCTGAATTGATTGCATAAGTAGGGAATCAAAAAAGACCATCCGTTCATTCAGGTATGTTTGATATTCTTGTTACGTCCTGCCTCACGGGCAGGGCCGCGTGGCTGCCATTTACAGGAGAGAGGATCTCCGTGTCTCCACCACCTCCATAACTCTCCCCCTCTCTTCCTGGAAGCTGTTTTTCTTGTTATTACAGCATTCTTTATGATCCATTGAAAAGCCTCCTGGTGCTCGGGTTGGCAGCGCTGTTCTTCAGACCCAGAGCTGCTGAATGTAGCACGGAAAGCAACTGTGGGAGGTGATGGGTGGGCAGGAGAGGAAAGGAGAGGGGTATGTCTTAACCCTGTATTAGATGCTTTTATCTGCACTTTTGCATAAAGACATCAAACCAAGGAATGACCTTGCAGATGGTGAATATTACTCACGCTGGTACATTGAGACTGGGGTACTCAGGATGTAGGAGAAACAAAGCTTCTGGATCGTTGACTCCAAATGACATTGGTCTGCTTTGGAGAGCAGGGAAATCAGCAAAAACCTTTCCTTTATTCCTCACAACAGTTTTGTGCTCAGCCACACAGTGGCTCTTATTTGAACTTTAGGAGAGAAAAATAACAAAATGTTGTGCCAAAGTCATTACGACTTAAATAAATTTCACCAATGATCGTCAGGAGAAGCAGCACTGTTAACTGGGCCAAAGCAGATGCTGCTAACTCGCTGCCCGGGAGAGAGAGCCTCCAGTATTCTCCAGGAGTAAACAGACAGAATGTGCTGAGGGTAGCTGGGTTATGCTGACTTACCCATCTTGTGGAAAAAATCTCAAAGTAATTCATCCTCAATCTTTATCACCAAATTTACTGGATGTTTTACTGAACTCAGTGTTATGACAGGGTGTTAAACTTGTTTGGAGCAGGGTTTTTACACTTCCGTTGAATATTTTGAGTACTGTAGGAATATAAATATGTGATAACCTAAGGGGTAGAGATTGCCGGGTCACTTGCCAGATGAATGCTGCGTAACTCGAAGTTTCCGAAGGAGTTCAGGAGGTCCCCTTAAAACTCAAAGCATCCATTGCAACATTAGTGGCATTTTATCAGTTAATATAAAAGGCATTTCCAGCTCAGAGAAACCCAAACATTAAGATTATCGCACATTTTATTGGCCTTTCCTGAGCTCTGAAACTTGGAATTCGGCTGCTTCTAACCTTTTTCACCAAAGCCAGATTTATACATAAGGAAAGAGCGAGCTGAAATTACAGGGAGCTGTTAAGGAATGAATGGACTTGCTTTCTTCTTTCAAAACCAGTATTAAAATATATGAAGCACAATTGTCAAACTAAGAAATTGCAATATGATTCATAAGGAATGAATGGCCAGCCTGCTAGTCTTTCTGCTCCCTTACATTACTGCTTTTTAATACACTTTGAAAGGGAAGGCATTTGCTTGCATTCTACAGGAAAACAGAAATGAGGAGGGGGCAGAGGAAAGGCATCATCCGTGCCCAGCTGCTCTGTGCGTATTGCAGATCGTGCCAATCACCACAGCACACGGGAGATGTTAGATGTTTCAGTAAACAGCTTGGAAATGAAAACACAGAGGAGTCGTCTCTGCCCCCTCCACCATATTTCATCCTTCCCCTTTTCTAAAAGATACTTGTCAGGCAACACTGTGTTTGTCAGTGTCATAGCCCAGCATCCAGGAGCAAAATATAAACCAAAATTGATTTGTACATTCAAGGGTGAATTTTCACTCCAGTTTGCTGAGCTGCAGCAGTGAAGCATGTCTATTTAATCTGCCACATAAAAAAGGCTAAGTGCTGTGCCAGCTTTGTGAGTGCTCTTGGTTCTACAGGGGTAGCAAAGGCTGGAGTGTCGTATAAACCAGGGCCTTGATCCTGGGATCCGGCACAGATGAGTACTCTGCTACCCTCTGATGCAATTGAGTGAAGATATGAAGCACAAGGTCAATAAATTTAATGTTAAGAGCATCCTCCAAATTGCATTAAAAGGCTGGGGATATGCAGGCTGGACAAGAGTGCAGCTGGTGTGCTGGGCTTCAGGTAAGGGCACTGTCAGTCTCCAAAGTGGGCTTGGTGATCCCAGCCGTGCAGCCCCTCCACCTGGGCGTACAGAGGTGGTAAAAGTTAGGCAGAAACTGGAGGCTGGTGTTTCTGGAGTCTGATGCTTAGTGCCACCACACAGACAATTGCTTCCAATATAAGCTCTTTTCTATGTTCTGACATTTGGAAGGGTTGGTCTAAGTGTTCGTCTGAAAGAAGTATGGTCACTCTGGCTTCTGGTGACTCCATCTGGGCCGTCCCAGGCTGGTTTATGTGTGGCTTCTCCTGGAACGCTGCACTGTCATTTGTAAGCTGTGATCCCAGAAGCTATCACAATATTATTTTCATAATTTGGAGTTTGATACACATTCTTGTCTCTCCTGGGTGTTAAAAGCACCAATATTGGAAACAGCAACCACCACTGTGTAATATACGGTGTGTTTGAGCGTGCTACCAGTGTTTGCGAGCTTTTATAGAACTGATCGTAGATCTCATCAGTGTAGTTGTCTGTGAGGGAAAAGCATCATCAAACATTGCTTGGAGAAATTAGCTGCAAATACGCTTCTAGACGAGGAATGATATTTTTCTTCCCCTATTTTAAACTCTTTCATTCATACTCTTCACTTCCAGAGGTAAGGACCTGGCATTCTGAATAGGTCAGAATCTGTACAGTAGGTAGCTGTGTTCCTATCTATGGACAGCAAGCAGTTAGATGTTTTGAAAATGCATTTGAATAATTGTACAGTGCTGTGCATTCCTTCCCAGAACACTGCTTCCTTACCTGGGAATTCCCTAGGAATTGTTACAGTTTACACTTTCCATTGAAAATTTTTCATTGAAAACCCTTTATTTCCTGAAGTACTGGGGCAGCTCTGAAGTGCAGTACCAAATCGTAATTCCCTCTGCTTCAGAAATTGTCTGCTAGAACTACAATAAATTTAAATGGAGTTTAGATATTACCTTTTAGATACTGCAATAATTTCCAAATAGAGGCAAAATGTTCTTTTTGTTGCTGATAGCCCATCACGAAATTTCTTTAAAAGTTATTTTTTATTTTAAAAAGAAAACAAAACCATCCTCTGTGTTCCTACAGCTTCTTGCAGTACACAAGTTCAGTTGTTAAGGTGAGGTAGTTCAGGAAAACTTGCTGAATTTCCACTTGTCCTTGACTGGGAAGACTCATCGTTTATAAAAACAATGTTAGGATTCCACTGTTGTGGGAATCTTCAGCGTTTGCTCTGGTGAGTTCTCATCGTGAAGGTGAAGGGAATATTGCCAGGAGAACCTGCATTAGCTGACCGCTTACTGCAAGGGCTGCAAGACGTTCCTGTAAAAAATTCATCCTCTGCTTAGACTGAACTTTCTGCCCTGGGCACTGCCTGCAGCATCTTCGTCGGTCTAAGTTATTCTGACATTCAACCATACGAAGAAGCCCAAGCATGGTTCTCACGTTGGCTGCAGCCCCGCTTCGCAGTAGTTCAAATCAGGAGGACTGCAGCCTTGGAAGCTCGAATTTCAACATGCAATTAAATTATTGCTGTTCGTGAGCATCACTCACAGCTAAACTGTTTGCCTAGTGACAGAGAGGCTGATTGTCTGACTCTCTGAATTATATTCAAATAACATCGTCCCATTTCTCGAGGGACCCATTGGTGCACTTACGAGCTCTTTAGGGCTTTGGCTGGGCTTAATAAAAGGCGATAGATTAGAACTGGCATCTTATGCAGCGAGGCTGGTGTTGTAGGTGCCAAATTAAACCCAAACCCTTCTCCTGTGTAAGAGTGGTGTAAAACTTCACTGAGATCAAATATCTTAGAAGAAGATAGGAGGGAGTAGGGAGTTATTTATTAGGAACAAAATTTTATACCTGCATATACAATGTTTTACAAGATGCTTCAGAAGGTTTAAATCTACAGAAGTCCCAGGTTTCTCCTAGTGAAAACCTCATTATGAACTTTTATGCAAACATGAAGTAAGGCAAGAGAGGTGCAGGAAATGCTGTTGAATTTCCTCCTTTCTCTAAACAAAATCAGTTTGTTCAGATTAAAAAAAGAAGTTGCTTAGTTCAGGCTGGGGACATTCAAAAGCTCCAGTGAAATGGAAGAGTTGTTTTATGGAGAAATACCGGTTTCCTTTAGCATAATACAGTTTCTTTAGTGTTAGAAGAAAGCAATTTTTTCTGTGACTAGTTTCCATTGTGACATGTCAGCTTCAGTCCTACAAAATTAGACAGGACTTTTACCATGCGGGTTGCTTTGTTTCTCTCATTTGCCTCTCCCTCTGCAAGTTACAGCAGCAACATGATGCTAAAAGTAAGAATCTCACCATTTGTTGCCTTTTATTTCCTCTTTTTATCCAGTGCAAAGCACATGTAAATATCTCTTGCCCTCAAATTATTTTCTGAAAACCTTAATCAAATCAGAATGTAAAACGCTGATCAAGTTAGAATGTCAATGTTTTACACCGCGTGTTCATACTGTCTATCCAGTAGGTTGGCAATTGTACCAGGTTAGGTGTTCATATCATCAATCTGAGACTTGAGAATTAATGCCGTTATATTGGAGTAAGGGATTTTGTAGCATTTTTTTCCTTAGTCGAGTGGACGTGTTCTTTTCCAGAGCTACCTGGACTAGTCAGAGGTGCTGCAGTGCCCGAGGGCTGGTTGCTGGGTGTCAGCTGGGGGGCCTGACTCCCTTCCACAAAGAGCCAGCAGAGCAGGGCCCTCTGAACTGCAGAAAAACACCCAAATGAGAGAAAATCACTTTCACCAGCATTTGATGTTAATTTGTATAACCCTGGAGTAGGTGAAGAGGGCTTACGCATTTTGTTCTGTCAGTTCAGGTGCAAAGATAAGAACAAGTGGAGCCTTAAGCCATCCCAAGTGTTCGCAAAATAAACATCCCCGTGACCCGGGAACCAGAAAAATGCCACAGGATTCTGTAGAGGAGCCAGACAGTAAAATCTGCTGGTTGGTTTGTAGCCAAGATTCAAAGAGGAACGAGGCTGCCTTTCTTGCATTCAGTACACAGCCTTTCGTAGCTTACTTCCCTGAAATAATATCCCAATTAGGAAAGTGTCTGTGCCGCAGGGAAATATTCCCGTCATGGAGCACCTTCAGAGTGTCTCTCTGCCTGCTCAGAATAATGAAGAAAACACAGGGAAAGGGCAACAGAGAACGGATAATTTCTAATAACTGTGAAGCTTCTCTTAAAGCTGGAATAGGGCAAGCTAGAGGGCAGTTGCTCAGTGAGTCAGTAAACAAGATTAATTAATAAAATATCTTATGGAAAATTCTACATGGCAATTGCAGTTGCAAAAGCTATTAAATGCCTACACTGTCTCATTAAATATTAGAGGGAAAACTGGAGAATAGTTCTTATTTTCTCCTTTAGACTATCATTTTGTGTGAGTGCAGGTCAGATCCTGTTGGATTCCTAAATGAATCTGGGCTCTTGACAAAATGGTGCAAGCAGGCTTGCTGAATGCTTGGGAGCAATCTCCACAGCAAAATTCAGCCTTAGGTTTCTTGAAGGGTTGCTTCTCTTAACATAAATATTTTCTGTAAGCATGTTAATCAGTTGCTAATCCCCATCTCTTCTTTCACATTAGGTAATTAAATCAAGATTATTATATGTAAGTGTTCCCTCAAAACCAGTGAACTTTATGAAAATGGGTCAGAATGTCTGTGAAATGTCATAAATGGCATCTTTTTCTTTTGGGAGCTGTTCTGTGTTTTTTATTTAATATCACTACAACTGACTTTTTGTGAAATATCTTCCTAATTTGTGATGTACAATGGGCCAGTTTTGAACCTGCCTTGCTAGGGAATCACTCGTGGTACAACATGGGGTTGTTGTGAACATTTTTAGGAAGAAATGAAGGAATAGATGGAAAGTAGGAAACAGGTGCCATTTCTAATAGCATTAGGTCTGTGATCAGGGCGTGTTACCCAGGCAAAAGACTGAATGGAAATACCCACTTGTTTTATTAAGTATAGCATAATCAAAGGTCATCAGAAGTAAATGTATTCATCTTATCCTTCTGCTGATAAAATGGCAAAGCTCCAGGATGAAAATGACTTATTAAAAAGATGAATAGTCTCTTGAAATTGTTCTGCTGATCCTTTTCCAGGCCACTCAGAATGGGAGGGTTGTTGCAGCCATCTACACATCCAGAATAGTTGGCACCCTGAATTGAATTTAGTGCTCACAAGCAAAACATGGGTTGGGTAGCTGGAACTGCTCAATAAAAGGAAAAAGCCAAACCCCTTCTTATCCATAGACTGCCAAAACCGTAACGGGGAGGTTCTAATAGAGCTGGGCCAGAGAAGCTGGAGGGATGCGCGTGCTGAGGGGAGCCATTCAAAAAAGCAGAGGAGGAGATGAGAGGAGTGTCAGAGCAGGCCGTGTCACCAAAGGCATGGAAAGCTGCCTCGGGGAGAGCAGCAGAGTGACACGCCTGAGCCCGTGAGCCAGAGGTGCTGGGCAGCTCTTGAGATACATTAAGGACAGTTGTGGTTTGAAGTTGTTTATCTGGGTGAGCACGTGGTGGTGTGCAGGTCGTGAAGGGTGTTGCTAGTTGTTCTCTGAAGGAATGGAAGATGCCAGGTTTTGGGGGAGGCTGTTCTCACCTTTTCGTGTTTAGGTCTGTGTTCTTATCGTTATTCATGAAGACGGATAATAAATGCAATGGCTTTGATAACAGTAGCGGATCATGCCCGACAGATTTTAAGTAGATTTTAACCGGAGTTAAATATGCATTGAACCCCCATAGAGACAGGTTCTGAAAGAGCCTTGTTAGATAGAATTGTGTTTATGTTCCACTTTTACTTCCCTCAGGTTTTGTTACCGTAGAGAATACCAGTAAAATCATCTTTGCTTGTACAATTAATCTGCCTTATGGCTCCTGCAGTGACCCAAACCTGTTTGTGGTATTTGCCCTGATCACAGCTGAGATATATTAGAAAACCTTGGACCCATGGACATAAATGCACTGCAGTGTTGATAAAGGAAATTATCTTTTCATTTTCGCACATCCTTAAGCTTCGAGTTCTGGGTTATTTATTCTATAGCAACACCAAGACTACAATCAAAGTCTGAATCCCTCTTCAGTGATTTAGATGCAAAACCATCCTAATAGGTCTCAATTATTTGTCTGCTGTTTCTTAAGAGAACTTTGCGATATCAGCCGGAAATAAGTTTTAAATATGCCAATATTTCTGTACACTAAGTCACCCTCCTGCTAGCATTAATGCCCGTTTACTGCCTGTAGCAGCCACCAATATCCAGGGTTTAAATGCGAAAATGAAACGTTCCTGTACTATTAGAGAGTAAGAGGTGCATAAGTAAAACGAAGTAAAGAATTAAGCGGTACAAAACCCAACAGCTGTTTCAGGCATTAATGTGCAGTGTCGGAGACTCCCAAAGCATATCAAGTGAAGCTCATCAGGGAAATTCTACCAAGCCTCAACTCCTTGAATATCAGAAAGATTATTTTGTGTAAGCCATCTGAAAGGTGTTGTAACATAATTAGTTGTTCAGTGTTGTAGGAAGCTGCTTGCCAATTCTTCACAGATTTCATTCGTAATTTGCCTCAGGAGCGTGGAAGCTGCTTCAAAACCAGTTTAGAAAGAATTCTACAGAGGTAAGACTATAAATACCCATGTAAGGTTAAGCAGCATTAGCGTGGTTGAGCTGTTAGAGCCACTGCTGCTTGGCTAAAATGCAAACCAAGTGGAATTCACTTTTGTTGTGATCATTTGAAGACCACTGACTTTCCGTAGCCTGTCAGCATGGAGCTGTTGTGGTCTGAATAGACATTTAGTTTGTTGCTACTTGGCAGTTCAGCTATTAATAGGTTTATCTAATTACATTCTTCATAAGGTGCACTGAGAAAAGTTACTTACTGAAATTCTGTGTCCTTCCTTTTTAAGCGCGTGACTTAGTGGAAGTGTAATTGTTCAAGGGGAAATGAAGCATCGGGATATTTATTTATACAAAGAGAAATAAAGCCTTCTGAAGTCAGTGGAAATTTTTCTATTCATCTCAATGACTTTTGCATCAGATCTGTAAGATACAAGTAGCAAGAACTTCAAACCGTCTTTAATTGTTTTCATGTACAATACGATGTTTAGTGGTTAGCAGTGCTTGCCTTCTTTTCCATCCAGCATGAAATATGCTACACAACAGCTTTGGCAAAAGAATATGAGACAAATCTGCAGTTATTAAAAAAGGCTAGAGTCACTATTTTTAAAGATGGAAAAGGAATTTTGGAATGCAGATAATATTGTAAGTTAATGTATTTGCATTCATAACCCTTCAAGGGTTTAATATCTTTTGTTAAACACTGTCCCAAAGGGAAACTGTGAACTAGCTAGGTTATTGGAGTTGGTTTTGACTTTGATACTATTTCTGATTTAAATTCTGGTTTTGCAGAAGTTCATTCTTATTGTTTTCTGAGGAAGTTTAAATGGTTGTCTGGTCCCTGCATCCTCCATTCATATTTCTTCCACCACCGTTCTGCTTAGACAGCTTGTTGGGCAAAGGAACGCTGTGCATGATAGAACCGTGTCATGATTTGACTCGTAATTAAAAATAACTAACCTACCTGCTTTGATGATAAAAACCAGGCATTGTTGCAGAGGTTTTTGATATGTGAAATCTTGATTCTGCTGGAGACAGCTGGGCCTCTGCCTCAGAAGCATATGAGTTTGTGAGGGAATAGTGAAAAGAGTGAAATTAATTGATTTCAGGTTCTCATTTCTCTTCAGATATGATTAGATGCTCAGCTCCTTCTCTTCCTCTCACCCATGGACAATTTTGAAAATCTTGCCCATTGTGTTTATTTCTGAGGCATGAGATTTTATCCTGATTCTGTCAGGTTTGTACCTCACTATTTTTTATCCATTTTTCATATGGAGTGATATTTTAACTGACATTGTTGAGTTATGCAATAATATATGTAAAATCTCCTTGGTGATTCTTTGCAAGGGGGAAAAAAATAAAGCTGTCGGGGAAGCGATCTTCAGAAATACAAGCTTCATCCTTGCTGAATGACTTCACGTTATGTCCCATTGCAAATCTCTTGTAACTTGAGCATAAGAAGACTTGCTTCTGTTTTGCTCACAAATCCAAAATTGAATCTGTTGTTCTCTCCCGCGATATAGAGCAACACAAATGTCGCCATTAGTGGGGTTGTCTTGCATCAGGCAGAAGGACCAACAGGTCTGGTAGTGTGTAAGGATTTTCAGATAAATTTTACCTCTGGGAAATCTCCAGGTCTTCATTACATTCCTGGAGTAATTGTGCTCCCCTTTTGCTCATTTCTAAAGGGAAAGATAACACCTCTCTTTCATTAATGAGCCTTCTTTTATCTAAATTATTTAAATACGAGGCAAGGCCCCTGCTCATTCTCCTGCAATACAGACAGTCCTATACGAAGATACTGAGGACACTTCTAAATGAGATTTAATAATATAGTAGGACATTTAGCATATATTAATTAAATATCAGCAGATGGTAAGGAGAGCCCTCACCGAGAGTGAATAAGTAGAGAGAAATATAACTGCCATGTAATTAAGCCAAACCTGCTGAAACAATGAAGGTGCAATTACTTTTTTATTAACACATTACACTTGCATGCAAGGCTGAGGAATTTAATTACTACCTAACTTCAATTACGTTCAGCTCTGGAGATGATTCAAGTCACAAAGTTCTGAATCGGAAGGTCCATGGTTGGATCCGCGGTTGCTTGCCACCTACATCGCACGAGTAGCTCCGCTCATGTCAACGTAGGAGAGAGCCCTGCTTCTCCGTCCTTCCCTTTTCCTTTCTCCTGACCCATGCCCTCTCATAACCTCTACTGAAAACCCCATTTTAAAGCCTGCGTTGCAGGAGTGTGTGCCTGGAGACAGATCGGGGTAGAGGCTTGTGCACCACCGATATATTTGCCAAGCGTGTGTCGGTGCTGGAATAGGTGTTTGTACGGCCAGTTCTTGTTGGGTCACGAGCTGGGAGAAATAACCACTGCACTCGCTAGCTGAGATGTATCGCCTGGGACACGCGTGGTTATGTAAAAATAAAGTAAAACCTTAATCCTGAGGATGTTTCAGGTAAAATATCTGCATTCGCACATTATTGCAGGGAAAAAACAATGTTTAGTTCCAGTAGCAGCTCTGTTAACTTGCATTGGTAGAGTCCCTGTTATATTCAAGCTGACATAAAATGCCAAGAAATGGACAAGAATGACATTTAAATGCATGGAATCGACAGACCTACCTCTCGGTGCGGGTTTGTTGGAATTTTTTTTCTAAATAATAATGTAAAGAAACATTTGCCATCCAGTTCTGCTACCTTAAAGTACCTTGTTTGACATTTTACTGTGATGAGTGAACCTTTAACAAGGTCACTAGCTTTGAAGGATTTTCTCCTGGGATTGTGGAAAGCAGTTTATTCTAAATAGCAAGGGAATAAAGAGAAGAAAATAAAATAAATAAAAGTAACACTGCGGTAACTGTGGAAGATTTCATTCGTAAGGAACACAAAGTAGAATTCTCCAAAATAAAATACAGCCCTTCAAGAATATAGCAGTCATTCAAAGAAATAAATCCAGCCACAGCAAAATAACTTAAAAAATTAATAATGAAGCCCCTTCAGCTGTTTATAATAGAGGAGTCACTGTGTTCGTGAAACCTGAAGTACTGCACTCAGCCCTGAGCAGCTTGGGGCTGGAGCAACTTAAAAATGTTCACAGAAAAATTGCCACTGAACTTAAGAGGTGACAAGGGAGAAAATGCAGATTAGACGTTAATAAGAACATGAATGATCAAATTTGTAGTTACAAAATGAATGGGCATGTGAATGCGAAGAGATCAAAGCTGGAAGTGACCCTGGTGGCAGAACTTGCTAAAACACAACCTGTGCTCTGCGGCACGAAGTGGTGCAAGAGGCTGATGCAGGGTCCCTCGTGCAGCACAAGTACCAGGCGGGGTTTGCAGCTGGGGCTGAGCATCCTGGCCCAGAAGACTTTGTGACCATCAGATGGGTTTGGGACAGCAGGCGTCTGTTCTGTGTCCGTGCCACCACTGCTGGAGACCTGTAGCACCTTGATGGCAATAGCACTTCCCAGCATGTCGAGGCACTTCACCAGTGGTGCCTGGGTGTTGCTGTGGGGTTTCTTTTTACTTTTTTCTTTTTGTGAAGTGAAAAAAGGTTCAGCCCAGAGGCAGCAGCTGCCCGAATATTCCCATTTGCTAGATCAGCATTTACCAGGAAACCGGTGATGACGTGGCATTCACTGGCAAGGATTATCAGGCTGTTAAAGGTTACAATGGGTATCTGGAGGAGACATATACAAGAAGATAATATGGATAAAGCATTTCATTTCACTAGAAATTGAGGTTATACCTGCTGAAATCCCTGTGTTTGGAAGCTAACAGGCTAATGAAAAAATTACCTCTAATATTTCTCTTCTCATAATTCCCTCCACTCCTACTTGCTTTTCTCTAATGAGTGTCATAAACTGCAGGAAACCAGATTAAGCTTGTTTTCCATACAAGGCATGCTACAGGCCAATGCACGTTTTCTGCCTTGATTCTGGAGACTGAACGGGGTGTTAAGTGGTGTTTCAGTCTTACGCTAGCCCTCTTCACACAGCTAAGCTGTTGTTCTTATGTAGCAGGTGTTTTTCTAGCCAGTCTTCTGTGAAAGCAAAAGCTTTGCCCCTCTTGCCTGAGATTCATTCAGCAGGTTTACAAACTCATCAACTGAAGTATCAATATCATTGCAGCTCCTTTTCTTTAGCTCTTCCTTCCTCTCAAAAAAGCCATGTGGAAACCCTTAATCTCATTTTCCAAAGGAAGACAGCCGGCTGCTGCGGCTGCTCTTCTGTGTTTGTGTCACAGGTGTGGAAGGGGATGCCTGGGAGTTCCGCTCCGTGGGGACCCAAGTCCTTTTATCCAGATGAGTGCACAAGGTTCTGTGGGAAACCTCTGAGCTGAGGGCCAGCCAGGTTATAACGAAAGAGTGACGGGGACCGAAATGTCACAGCTCCAGCTATCTGTCTGAGATTATTCGGAATAACTGGATAATGAAAACTGCTGGTCTTAAAAATTACTGGTGCATTACCTTTTCCACCCAGGGAGACTGTGATAGGACAGAGAATAATGCTTAGCTCTGCTTTTTCTCTTAACCCTTCTTTCTCTTCTGAAAAGGTAAATCCTGGAGATAGCCTTCTACCCTATGAACTCCGTGGTCCAAAGCGATCAATGGCTAGCTTTGATTATTGATTTAGGGAGAGACCAGGTGTACATTTCATGGATTTTCATTCAGTGTCTGTACCTTGCAGACTACCAGTTGCAGTGCTCTCATCTTTTGCTCACCACAAGGTCACATAAAACTCTGACCATTAACATGTGCATGAACCCTTTCATCAGTGCATTAAAATAAAACTGTCCGTGTAGCATTCAAAAGGAACGATACCTGGATTTGCACATCTCCTTGCCCTGGCTGTGCCTTAAGAAGGCACCTACACTCAGTTTCTGTTCATCCCCTTCGACAGTTCCTGACATACTTCACTGCTTTGAAGGCTTTCATTTCAGACTGAAATGGAAAAGCCAGACTATTGCTGAGAAACCAAGTGCTATAAAGGGAAATAGAAGGCAGCGGAACAATGATTTGTGTGCCCCTGTGCCTGGTCTCTGACAGCAGACAGTGCTGGCTGCTTCACAACGAAGCTGTAATAATTTCCCTGTCCCCAGCCAATACAGGGCATGCAGGTAAAGCCACTTGATGTCAGATCGCACAGTTGACTTCTCTTTCTGACTGCTGCTGACAGGAAAGAAACAGGAGTGTTCTGGCAGCGTGCGGTAGTGCCATCGAAGTGTCTGCAGTGACTGGAGGTAGTGACACAGAACTTTGGGCTTGCTAAGCTTTACTTGCTCCAAGTCTACTGCAATTATATTTATTTTCTTTTTAAAATAATTGTAATTGTAATGTTCCAATGTAATACACTAAATAAGAAGTAGAGTTGGGAACAGAACCCTGGAATCCTGTTCTCAATAGCAGGGTAATCACCTTGTTTACCTTGGTAATGGAAAACAGATTCTGTCTGAATCTTTTGGGCAAACAGAAACACCAAGTTCTTCACCTATATTCAGTTAGATGTACTTTATCTTTTTTTGAACTAATTTGTAACAGGCTAGACAAACTCATACAAAGATGTAACACACCGGTATAGATCTAAGACGAGAGTAATCCAGTAAATGGACACCAGCGTGAATTCCTTTTTAAGACCGTGCGGATGCTGTGGCTGCTGCACTGTGCGGTGGTTCTGTGTGTCTTTATTAATGTAGGCAGGACTCAAACCTGACAGATAAGTGACAGCCAAGTATTGTGGTGTGGAGATCAAATAAATGCTCTAGAGATAGTGCTTGAGACATCTTTGTCAACTTACCATCAACATTAAGTGCAGACCAAAGCAAATAGCTGTTTCAGCCTAATAGGCTGGATATCACATTAATGGCACTATTTAGTAAGTTATTATCAATGAACACTGGAAGAAATTTTACTGTATGTATTTTTTGCATATAGCACTGGAAATAAATCTTCTGTTTAATACACAAATATGTTGCACCTTATCTCTTGTTTCACAAGGGATTTGTTTAACTAAGGCTCTGGCTGATATGAGCAGTCTCTTAAATTGAAAAATTGCAATTCATTCCCCCAGAACTTTGATACGAGTCTTATCAGCATGAGGAAGTGACAAAAACATATCTCTTCTCCAAGACAGTGTACGGATTAGCTGAACAGCAAAAGAGACTTCATTTTGTGTCTCAGAAATGAAAATAATAGGTGAAAAGCTTTGTCCTCTACTGAAAGCAAGGGTGTAGATGTAGGGGTTGATGTTATACTCAGGTTTACCCCTACTTATCAGCAAGGCTACATCACCTTTTCATTGCTCCTCTGACTTAAACTAGTGCGGTGGTTCTCAAGGTGTGAAATGGGTGGAAGAAAAGAGAATGTAGGGGAGCAGCTGACTAGAAGATAAGATTACTCGTCGTGTCAAGCCACACCACTGTATGTTGCTAACAGTGAGCTTAGCTCAGGTCTGGAGCCAGAATTTGTTGTCTTCAGGTGCTCACTAAATCTTGGCGTTGGTGTTATAATTTGTGATACTGCCTAAGAGCTTCTTTACTTAGCAAGCTGACTGCAGGCTCAGAATCAAAACGTGGATTCAACCTCAAAAGAGCTAACAGTAAGTACAAGCCACCTGACAGCACTTGGATACAGGTGTGAGATAAGAGGGAAAATGAGTGATGCTCTAAAAATGCAACTGATTCACTGTTTTCAGGAGTCCTGGAGCAAAAGGATTCTTTAGAGATGTGAAAGGAACTTCCTGAATGAGAAATAGAGATGAGATGAAATACCCAAGTTCACACTGTGAAGCTGCATCTGAATTTCCTGGTTCCACAAGAGAACATGAAGCTTCTTCTGGGCAGCGCACTGAACATGAGGAGCTGGAAGAAGCCCTCTGCTGATGGTAACACTTAGGTTTAGACCAAATTCCAGCTAAAATATATAGCGCTGCCTTTGATGTCTTTTAAAATAAACCAGTAAGGCCCCTGCCTTAATTATCTAAGATGGGCTCTGACTGCATTGAGGGAAATTTATGTGAGATCTCTATTTCCCACTTAAAATTCCACAGCTGCACTTACACGGCGCTGGAGGTATTCTCACAGAATGGAATGGCTTCAGTTCATTCAAATCTGGATTGCTTTTCCTCTCCTTTAAAGGAACAGAAAAAAAATAACTCAAAGTGACATTGTATTAATGGTGGATCATGCCAGCTAATAAATAGTCAATGCTTTACATGCCACACTTAGGAGGTTTCTTCCTTCTAGTTAAATAGCAGCACAATTTGACACTTGTGTGTGTTAAATCTTCTCTAGTAGACACTGTGAGCAATGAATTAAGTGTGAAAATCAGAGTAGCATTCTGAAAAGAAAAGGAACTTGTCAAACTCATTTGTGACAAGTGCCTGGATGAGGATTGTGGCAGTTTGCGTGTACAAGTTGTGCTGGATGGAAAACTGCACGGACCATCAAATTCAAGGACCAAGATGGAAATGAACCTGTAGATTTTTTTGCAAAACACTCTTCCTTCCAGGACAATAAGTTTTATTTGTCTCTTAATTAGTAGCATCTTTGTTATTTAATAACGTGTGTG
The DNA here is from genome assembly GCF_000703405.1 of Apaloderma vittatum. Taxonomy (NCBI): domain Eukaryota; kingdom Metazoa; phylum Chordata; class Aves; order Trogoniformes; family Trogonidae; genus Apaloderma; species Apaloderma vittatum. Next base: position 15,533 of record NW_009707659.1, on the reverse strand, counting down.
AAGAGCATTTCCTTTTACATCTATTACTCCAAAAGGTATTTAGTGTTTCATTCTTTCATGCAAAATTCAGGCTTTACAACTATAAAATTCCAAAATGTTTTACAAGTGGCCCTGATCTGACAAAGACCTACCCATCTGTTTACTTGAATAATAATAAGCATTTATATTCCAATAGTGCCCTTTATCTCGCTTGGTCTTTGCACAGAACCATCTGCTTCAAATTGACTGTCTCTCAGATGGAGCTCGCCGAGAGCCCTGCCCTTGTAATCTCATCTATGCCTTTGACCTTGCAGAGCTTCTCTGAATGAAGGATTAGGGTCTGCCAAATGCAAGGCAGCTCGTGAAAGCAGGGTTTAACGCTGCAGGTTTGTAATTGGTGTCAATGAAGTTTTTCCTGGATACAACTTGAATTTCTGATTCGCTTTGCCATAAGACAAAGCAAGAAGTGGAATACAAGTTCACCCGCTCCATGTGTCGTCTTCTGAAAGTCACTTCTTGGCCAGCTAAAGCAGTAAGGTGAATTGCTGGCTGTTAGACTGGACTGTATATTCTACCTCCTGATTTCTATCTCTTTTCAAAAAGAGTAAATGCATTATATAAGGCTTAGCAAGGCAACTCAAAGTATCACTACACAAAGGAGTATTTCCAACAAGCTGGATTCCAAGTAAGCAAGAGCGTTGCCCACTGCGGCGTGTGAATTGTATTTGTGAATTGCCTCCTGTTTACTGCAAGGCTTTCAATAGAGATCTTTCTTGAACTAAATAACATTATCACAGTAAGGGAACGTAATTTGTGCAGCCAAAGCTGCTTAGTCATCAAGCACCCCAGTTGCTTTGAAGTGTTCCTGCAGCCCTGAGTAATAGAAGATACTCTCAGAGTTACCGACACGTGGCCTCTCCTTTCATAGAAACGTTACTGATGAGGTGGAAGTGTGTAGCAAGCACGTGGGGGCTACGAATGCATTAAGTCTGCTCGGTCTTTCCAGTCTGAGACTGACCCTTGTGTGTCTTGATGCCTCTTTGCTCAAGCAGTATGAAGCTTTGGAGGACTTTAAATTATTTTCTCCCTTGTATCACTATCCTCCATTTCTTTTCGTAACCCTATAGTGACTGCAGTTCTCAGAAGAGTCATTCAAACTTTCTAACAAACTCTGATTTCTTCTTTGATATGGGAAGCTGCGAGAGTAAAAGGCATAGAAGTACAAACGTATCTTCACGTCAAACCATGCAGTCAGCCTGATCACCACGTAGGGCCTCATGTTTTGGTCCTGCTTTGAGCAAGGGATTGGAGAAGGTGACCTCCAGAGTCTCTGCTTCTTGGAAGAGTCTACAATTTTGGTCTATCAGATGATTCTTTGAAAAACTGTATCAGGGCCTTTGCGTCTGCAGCTGTGAGGTGCGGAAACTAGGGATGAGTATTTGACTGAAGTCTCCTTTATTGACCCGGTTGCAGACATGCTTTAAATTAACAACAAATTCTCTTATTTGTGTTTTTGGCATATTTGCCATGGTAAATTATTCTCGTACTTTATAGCTCCTTAAATTTATCTTGTAGCGCTGTTTGCAATCCCGTAGAAAGTGATGCCTGAAAATACAGACAATGGAGGAGACGTTATAAACTGCAATTGTGTTTAATTGCTGCTTTGTAAGTATTCATGGGGGAAAGAAAAGCCTTCCTTATTCTTTCAGATTTGATGTTCACTGTGTAAATGTTTGTAAATCTGTCTTTTTCTTTTCTAATTTTTTTGTTTGTTTGCCCTAATTGCGCACTGAGAATGTCTGCAGGCTGTTGTGCCTGTGATAACCAGGGTATGGAACGGTCAGAACCCGCTCAGAATCGCTCCCGTGCGTCTCTGACTTGTGGTGAAGCCTCAGGAAAGAATATCTCACCCTGTAGGGCAGTTGATTGCTTTCACGCTTTTTCAAACTTCATTTTTGCAGTTTTCTGTTCTTCAGAACTTCACACACAGAAGTTGCCCGTGCCTCGATTCTACCCTTAGAAACCCCGAGGAGCGTGGCGTGGTTAGTTGCTCCTCTCCAAATTTGACAAGAGTTCTAAATGAAGGAGTCGTAACGGCTTACCTTTGCTGTTTGGGTTTTCAGGGTAGAAGCAATAACCAATTATGTTCTCAGTCCTTCCCCACAGGTAGAACACAGAAAGCCTGAAAGTGAATGGAATATATCTGAAGTGGTTTGCATTTTATGTCAGGACATCCTTTGTCATGCCTTACACAATGAATGCGTTAAATGTTACCTCCTCGGGACAGTGACACAGCTGTTTTCCAGTGGTGCAGAAGACATGAAGAATAGTAAATCTATTCTGTATGTTTCAGGCTGCTATTTCAAGTAGTCTGGTGTGGCAGAGGCCTGCCTAGCTATGGTAAAAACAAATCACACAAGCAATAGATGATACAGGTAAAGAAGGAATAGCTGGCAAACTGTAGCAAATAATCTCCCTTTCTGGTAATCTGGAGGTGTTAGAAAGCTTTCTAAAGCCTTTGCTCGTTGTGTGTTCCTAGCATGTTTCTCAGAATTCCTCTGGAGCGTATTATGCTCCTCATAATCAGTTGCCTGTCTTCTGCTGGGAAACAGAAAGCTACAAAGGGAGGGGGAAGCCCTTAAGATGATGTCTGAGCAATAAGTTCTCAGTGTTTTATTGAGAATCCAGCATTTCTGTTAAGTAATTTCCCCAAGCAACTGGGATTTACTCAGTGTTCCTAGTTATAATTAAATGATAAATCTCGGCGTGGACAGCATCCAATATAGAATAAGTCAGTTCTGCTGAAGTGGAGTAGGACCCAAGACACGTTTAGCTAGGAAAACAATCCAGCCTGGGAAGGTTGTGTTCTCCTGTCAGAGGCCACACAAAAGGCCGACATCACTGCTTAATAACAGCAGCTGTTTGGCAAGTAAAGAGCATCAGCTGTAGTCTGCAATATGCAATTTCTATGAAACATATTTATAAAGAGGCTTAATACTTCATCGTTAATATTTCATCGCACGGGGCTCTTTATTGTTGTTGTTACCTGCAAGAAGAATCCATGCTGGAAAAGTGTGTTGATGAGTGAAGATACATGTAGTTATTTATGACTTTACACGTTTCCCTAAACCCTTCAAAAACCCACTTTGTGCATCAGTTGGTTGGCCTTTATAAAATATTGTACTTAAAACACCTACAAGACCGAGCCCAAGCAGGCACTGCGGGTCGGCAGCAGGCGTGGGTAAATCTCTCTGTATATCAACAGGTTGAGCTGAACTGTCTTGCCAGAGCTCGCTTTGTTTTGGCCTTTGGGTCTGTGTTAGTCGAAGCTAAAGCTGAGCTCAGGAGGAATGATCTCTTCCCCACTCCGCGTGGAGGCTCCTGACTAGAATGTCCTTATTAAGGCCGATGTCTCTTTAATCATTGGCGGAAGCACCCAGTTTATTAAGCGTTCAAAGCAATCAGGAGGTTAAATCATACAGAACAAACACCAGTAACTGATGTATATGCAATATAATAACAGCAGAGGAAATATCTCTTGTGGGCAGAGAGTGGCAGGACTAGTAATTTTGTGAATTGTATCATTAATAAAAGATATTTTATTCTATTTGATGCTGACTTTGGAAGGTTCCTGTATGATTATTACATTTTTAAGCATCTGATTTTTTTTTTTCTAAAGGCTTTACTGGAGGCTAAATTGAGATCTAATACAAAATTCAAAGAGGTTCTGCTGAAATGCCATTAAAATTTTAACTTTATGTTCTTTAAGGGGTTTAAAAGTTATAGAGGCAAAGCTGTACAAGCCAGAAAGAATTTAAGCAGAAGATCCCTGTGTTCTGTAATAGGTAGGATGTCCAACCTGACATAGATTCTTTGTTGGGTTGTGTATTCTGAATAATTGGGTGTTTTTCTTAGTAAATGGTTGTGTTCATGAAGAGTTTTTCAGCCCTCAATCGTTTCAAATGTTTTTCTCTATGAAATTTCAAGCTTTTTTGTCCTGCTAAATTAAAATTAGACAGAGATCCTGCCTGTGCAGTTATGGCTGTGAGATGCTCCCGTGTGAAGGAGGCCAGAATTTTCCTGCTTTCTGTGAGGTATTTACCTTTGGGTAAACGTAACTGTTCATGATATTGGAGAAACAAGCCCTTGGCCCATCACTGACTCTGTATAGTATATAAATGTCTTCACGGGTAGCATGTTACCTCCTATTATGATTTTAACTTACAATTCAGAGTTATAAAATCCTGGGGAAAAAAAATGCCTTTTATAGGCAATTAAGCATTAGCATTCTCATATAATATTTTTAATATGCCACAGACACTCATGGCAATTAAAATGCCTGCTGGTGTCAGAAGCATCTCTTGTGGCACTTTGGCTTTACACTATCCAGGAAAAAAAATCCCAAGTTCTCATGCCTCCCTGAAATTATTCCACACTGTTTTTAATTTTGATGATAGCTACTGAAAAATGTATGAATCGGCTTGTCTGCTATCAAAAGCTGCCTCGTGGAGCTTCACTGTATTGACACTCCGTCATGACAGGGAGGTATGGACCATCACGTTTAGTTTTGGGGAGTGTGGCTGCAGGAAGTCAGAGGCAGTTAATGACTCCAAATAGGCAGCTCTGAAAAGTGTCAGCTGCATCTCCGCTCTGGACCCAGAGCCAGCCGCCATGCTACAAATGCCCTGTCTTCCCTCGCCATCCAAAATTCCTTAATAACCCTGCCTGCGTATCTCAGGTTTGCGCAGGGGGGAACGTTACTGGGGCTGAGCAGAGAGGTGTTATTTATATGAATGCAGAGTCAGATCCTCCCTGGCGCTGGAAGCGAGACAGTCCCTGCGGCCGGGCGGGCTCTGGTGCTCTCCAGGAGCCCCCACAGTCCGGGTGGCAGCTGAGCTCTCTGGGGGCAGCCCCGTGGGGACACCCCAAATTCGACGGGCGTGAGTCTCTCCCGCACACATTTTTCCAGCGTTGGCACCTCCAGGTGCAGCCGGGCTCCGAAAGTCTGTTTTACTGTGGCTCCAGAGCTTTGGCGTTCTTAGAGTAACTGCGTAGAAGATTTGTTTTCACTGTATTATTTATAAATGGGAAGCAAATGTACCAAAATAAAAAGCAGTGGAAAGTAACACGGTGCTTTTATAGTCGACTGGCTCTGACAAACAAATTGGCCAGCAGCACTTCATTAAGCAAATCACCTCGTGTATCTGCGCTGAGAGCAGGTTTTGCCAGGAGTCGGTCACCGTTTACTAATGAAAGATGCTTGGATAGTTTGTGTGAAGTCTCTCTGGTTTTATTTTCTTTAAGTTGAAGATGTCCAACAAAAGCACTTTGTAACTCCCTGGATCATGCTGTGTTGTTTTACCTGGGTGTATTTAGTCAGGCCTGTTTGACTGAATAGGGTGGGAGTCAGCACCTACAAGAAATCACAGATAAAACAAGAGGAGTGGAAAGTGCAGACATCAGTTGAAGGGTCAGCAAGGCTGGATGAGGAGGGCAGTGCTTGAACTTTATTTTTAGTTTTCTTCAGTGTATGTATTCATAATGAGAATTATGACTTCAGCTCCTACGAGTGTACGTATACGTACTTTAACGTGAATAGGAAACAAGTAAATCCGCGTGTGTTTGTACATGGAGACGCATGAAAAACGTTGCAATATCCGTGGCTTCTTTCTGACTCCATTTTATAACACAAACAGCATTTTCTTACCTCGTGCTCATTCTTTATAAATTTTGTCCTACTTGCTCACACAACTGTTTCTTAAAAATCTACATGCCTCTCTTTTGACAGGGTTTAACATTCCCCAAAGGGTTATGTGCATTCATGTGTAATAGGGAAAAAACCAGAAAAAGACAGAGTTCTTGGTCCTCTGAGTGGCTAACCATGTCAACAAGCTGTTATTCCCAAAGTTTAATTGAATTATTTCTACAAGGTAATGTGCTAGTGCATAGGGTTATTTTCAATTCTTTTGTTTTCATTTCAATGGGATGGAACAGATAGAAATCAGATCTTCTTGGGAGAAAGAGGATGGAGGGGGAGGGCGTTAGGACTTGCACAGAGCGAACTGGTCTTGGTCCTTTGGTTTTATGCCTCTTTCATTATCACTTCATGTAGCATCACATCTGCGTTCACAGGAAAATTCTTTCTTGCACAGAATGCTGCGGTGCAAAAGGCAGTGTTACATGAGCAAAGCACCAAGTGCTGATACACCCAGATTTAAGATTTTGCTCTATGTGTGTTACATGATACATTTAACATACATGCAGATACTAGAAGCTGAAATTCCTGATGGCTGTATCTCTAGGCTTGTTACTTGCTGTCCCTCTCCTTAATGACATTCAACTGTTTCACTTTGTCTTATCCTTCAGCTCAGGCTAAATGGATTCTTCGAGTGTGCCTGAAGAGAACAGTAAAATAATTCACGAGCCTTCCATGTACAGTACTAGTAACAGCTGAGTTTGCAGGTGCCTCGTACCACTTATGCTGGAACAATCACTGAGGTTTCACTCTTTGCATTTGTGCCTAAAAAGATAAACTGTCTGTATTGGTTCTTACAGCAAAGGCAGCGATATTTATCCAGGAAAATGTGAACTGTAATAAACTCAAGATGTGATCTGACTTAATCTCAGATTTTATCCTGAAATAACTGAGATCTTGTTCGCCCAATCCCTTGCATCTATGACTGCCAGCGGGAAAGGAAATTGCTACTAATCCTACCTGAAATGCAAAGGTTTGGAAAGTTGAACTGACGAGTAACACGGGAACTACTCCTGACTTGCATTAACTCGACTTCAATGACAGTTTTCCATTGCCTGAATTTGTTGGTGTTTTTGCTAGTTCTGCACTGAAATGAGTGTTTATTCCACAGGAATCAGTGGAGCCTTCTCTGATGTATACTGACATGAGGACTGTGCTCAGCACACGGCTGTGTTTAACCCTGCTTCGTGCTTGTGCTCTTTTAACTTACCAGAAAAACTCCGTTTAGCGAAGGGCTCGCTGTTTCGTTTAAGAGTCTTAAATGAAACACATGGTGCTCGCTGGGAGTGTGAAGGAGCAGGGCACGCTGCCTCGTGTGCTGTGAGAGTGCCAGAACGCGGGGCTATTTTGGGAGGAGGTAGCAGACAGAATTAATGGGCTCTCTGACAGAAGTCAGTCCAGGGTTTTCGTGTTGCTTATTCTGTGGGTGAGGAGAAGGGTTTCTGTTTTGTCTTTAAAACCGTCACGCCCGCTTCAGCTGTTCACATCAAGAGGTGCCTTAGCCGTCGCAAGATGGATTTCATGAAAATGGGATGTCATCTCCTTGCTAAAGAGCCAACTGGTGCAGAGTGCCACAGCGAGGTGCTGAATTTCCCTCCAGAGAGGGTTTCATTTAAATTAGTGGATAAAATTGATAGTTTTTCAGAACATCTGTTCCTGCTTCTAGAATCTTGGTTGCGGTGGTAATAATATCAAGTACAACTATGCATTTTTTTCCACATCCACGTTTTCTAAATCTTGGCTCTTGATGTTGTATAACGTAGTTAATCGGTCTCTCTGTTTTTCTTCTCCTGTTTACGGGCTTGCCTTTTTAGACATAATTAGACTTCGTTTATGCAGATATTTTGTAAGCAGCTGTGTGAGTCATTTTCGGGAGTTCAAGTCTTCGTGTTGTGGTGGGCTTCTAACGTTCATAAAAGTCTTAAATAAGACACCAAAGGAAAAAAGCATAAAAGCAAATTAAAAGCCAGCCCACATCTGTGTCTAGGTAAACAAAACGTATGATAAGAACCAGACTAGAAGCCTTCAATGAGGAATATGCAGTATTTATTCTGAGTCACTGCCAAAAAATTAATTTATGAATACACTAAACAAAATGTGCACTTGATGGCGTCTGACTTCTAATCTTTGGTCATGGTGAAAATTGAACTTTTATTTCTACTCTTTGTACCATAGCTATCATTAAGTTCTTGGCTTCCTGAATAGCTTCCTGAGAGGTAGTTTGAGGACTTTTATATTTAAAAGAATTCAAAAGCTGCATTAAAAGGGGGTTTTTTTGACACTAATTGCATCTGAGCTTTATAAGAAATGGTGGAAGATTTTCCCTCTCTGAATTCACATGTGGACATTGGTTCTTCAGCCTGGCATCCTTCAACACCGGTTCTGTAAAACCACAAAAGGTGACTAAAAGATAAAGTGAAAAAGAGTTTTCTGTGGCAAACCAGCTTGATGACAACTAGACTTAAGGGGCAAAAGTGGTTAAGAATTTGTTTTGCATGGGGATGGTGCACAGAGGGCTAATATTGATGCCTCTTACCAAAAAAAGGGTAGAACACAGACATTCTTTGGTGCAGGAGCTGTGGCCATTCCCCTCAGGAAATGATGGGGAGTTTATCCCTAAACTTTTTGAAGTGTTACGACTTGTACATTTAGTTTTGGACTCTTCCATTTTGTTTTGGCTTTGGAATACATTTCTCCCCCTCACTTGTTTATTAGAAAGAAATGAGAAACCAGAGGGACTTCTTGTTAAGTTCAACCATGCTTCTCTTTGTGGTAAACACGTTACCTCGGCTGATGATGCAAAGGTAATTGCGTTTCTTACCCTTAAGACAGATTCTGTGTAGGTTCCTATTGTTGCTTTGTGTGTGCCTGAATGAACGACTGGTCGCTCTGAAACATCTTCACGAGAAGAAGCAAATATATCCCTAATATTGCGTCCCAGCATGCTTTCTGTCAGTCCCACAATGACAGGGTGGATATGCTTATTAAAACAATCCTGATGCGTGATATTAAAGACATTATATTTAACCAAGAGCCCTTACTGTCACACAAACACATGTTAGAAGGCCTATGGGCATTCACATTTCTTGGCATAAACAACTGTCAAGGCACCAGCAAACTTTCCTTGGTTTCTGGTTACTCCCTGGTAGCCCCCGGATGCTGTAAGATGCCCGGCACCCGCCGTCCTGGAAAAAGGAAATGGGACGAACTGTAGCACGAGCTCAGCCCAGAGCAGCATCTCCTGCGTCCCTCTGTGCAGAACCGGCTCACGCGAGGCGCTGCCGAGGAAGTTGCCAAGGCAGTCCTTCTGAATTTGAGGACTGCGCGCTGCAGTGGGGAGAATTTATTGGCTGTTTAACAGCTGTGTGTAGTGCACTCAAAGGATGGATTAACGGTAATGAATTGGAGCAGCTTATGCTTTATTTATTTCTTTTTGATAGCGGAATTGGTAAGTAGTTTGGAATTATCTGTGCTGCTTCTGGGCCCTGCCGTGGGTGATTTCCTCGCAGGCTCACTCTGGTCTCTACAGGGCTCTGTCCCTCTGCACCTCACCTGGGGAGCTCAAAAGGGCTTTGCTACCTTTGGTACGGGGGGAAGGGATGAGGTCTTGAGATTTTTGGAGTAGACCTGGCAGATTGTTGTTGTTGTTGTCGAGCTTCTCATTTTAGTGCTGGTGACACGATGTTCCGTGGTCAGCAAATGTCAGCTTCATGCACGAGCCATCCGATGAGAGCATCGCTTCTGTCGATGAGAGCATCGCTTCTGTCGGCGGGATGATATCCTGGCTGAGAGGAGTAAGCGCCTGCCTGCAAACCCATCCAGCCGTCAGGGAGTTAGAGAGTTGGAGGGAGGAAACATCATCCTTCTCCTCTCTGTTAACTCTTTGTTCCCATCTTTTAAAATACAGCTCTCTCTAGGTGTTATTAGTGATACCCATGTCAATCCGTATCTCACTTAGCTTTCTAAACCAGGCGCGCACACGCCAACTGCAACAGCAAAAGCAGATGGTGCCAGTTCCTGAAGTCCCCTGGTACTGTTTGAAAGAGGAGATATTATTCTGAATATCCTGGCTAATTATACGGTGGACAGTTTTACCTGTCTCTGTTTTCCCTTTCTTTTGAGGAAGCTTCGTGTTTTTTAAAAACATCTTCTACATTAAAGGTGGTTTGTGTTTCAGAGCTGTGCACAAGCAGAATTCTCACCTTTCCAAAGCAGTTGAAGTTAAATATGCAGAAATGCTTGATGCTTGGGGACATACTAAGCTTTTGTTGAAGATTTTGACAAAAAGTCTGTGTTTAATGCTGGTTGAAATGCAAGAGTGTTTATTTATTGGAAATTCAGTTTCAATTTTTATATTAAATAAAATCAAATATTATTTAGGGGCAGCCTAAGAGAAAATTAGAAAACATACTTTCTTTGGCTCTCTTATGTTTTCTCTACAATGTAAATTTAGGGATGAGGGCAAAAGAAATGAAATATTACTGCAAGAAATTACTGGAACCAACAATTAAATGTGTGAAGTTGAAATGGAATCTGGAACTTTCACACCTTTCTCTGATGCGGCTGACACTGGCCCCAGTGAATCAGCGTGCTACCAGAGAGGTTCTTTCCAGGCACTTATTGACTTTCTGGCTGGCTGTGAACTCAGCTGCCCTATCTTGCAAATTGTGTTACACATATTTTGAGATGATTTGGAAACGAAGAGTGTCTGCAAAATACGAGTGTTGCAAGTTAATCTTAAGACTCTTTTTTCCTCCTGTGTTCTCTACCTGATCATTAAGAACTGAATGCTGATATACCAGTGAGAGGAACTAGGATGCCAAAATTTAATAAACTAGAGTTGTACATGTGGGACTTGAAGCCAAGCATTGTAGGAAAAGTACACTTGTGGAAGGATAAAATTCCTGACTGGAAAACAGGTGTTGGAAAGCATGCACTGTTCAGATCCCCTAGAAGTATAGGTTAAGTCAGTCAAATCGCATCATATATCAGTGAAAGGAAAGATACCAGAGCCAGGACTCTGTGAACAAAAAATCTATTTAGATCAAAATCAAGTTTGGGAAGAATGGCAAACAGTTCAAGTAAAACGCAACAGCAAGGCTTCTGCAGCCCCGCACAAGCTTATTGTAGTATGACTGCATCTCTCAACCCAATTTGATAATTTTAACGATCTTTGCTTCTCAGATATAGTGTAGAGAACAAATCCTACCAACAACTGCCGTGTACAAACAGTTCTGGATTTCATTCCTCTTAGTAGCCTTTTACTACTACTCGAACTGCTGTTACCAATCCGTAGAGTTCCCTTATGTTTAGTAGGAGGGGCTGCATTCCTAGAAAAAGGGGCTTCTGGTTCTTTATGTCAGGATAAGCAGAGGTGGGATATGGGTAAGTCCACAGCCATAGGGAACTCCCGTTCCAGCTGAGCGATGCTAAGGGTCCGCAGCTGCTTCCCACCCGGTTGCCCCACTTCGAGAGGCAGCTGTGTGCATTAAGCCACCTGGTGGTGGTGAAATATTGCATATCTTAGTGGCGGGAGATGGAGATGGGAGCTAAAGCAGCTCGGCTGATGAATGGTAACTAATGAAGCCAAAGTACTTCAGCTGCTTGTGATCATCTGTTCAGGCCCCAGACAACACCACTCCCAAAGCACTTCAAGCTCTTTGTTCAGGTTCCTCAGCAGAAGAGTGTAGTTATTTTGCTGAATAGTGTGGTAGGGCTGTTCTTTCTACTCATGTAGTAACAGACAGAGTCATTAAAAATCAGGAGGATACACAGGCTGCACTTTGCCTTTTTTTTCATTCAGAACTTGCCTATTAGGTGTGAAATTGGGGAAGCTTTTTGGAATGGGACAGGCACACCAGCTTCTCTGTTGCATTAGGCTCTCTGCTTGCTTGCAAGAGCAGAAGTATGGCCCACGCCACATGAAAAATGAAATGTTGGGTTTTGTGTCTGTAACACCAAGAAACCCAAGAGAATCCAGGGCTTGACACAGCTCTCTGCCTCCTCTGGAATTGCTGAATGTTTGTTCTGGCTGCACAAAGAGCAGGATCCACTTAAGGGGCTGACGCGTTGTCTGGCTGAGTCAGAGAAGCGAGAAAAAGAAGTCAAGGTAAAGAAACTGGAGTGTGGCAATTCCCTCCCACTGCTTTTGTTCCACAGGAGATCATTAAACCTCAAAGGTAGGAGAGATGTTGTAATCTTTTTCTTCCCCTTGTCCTAAAAAGTAATGGCTGTATTTAGAGAAGCAAATATAGTTGCTTTGTTTTCTAATGAGGCTTTTGAAAATGTACTTAAGAACCTATCATCTCCCAGGAGTTAATTGATATTAAAGTTGATATTTCTCCTACTAATAAATGGCAGGAAAGCAACAAAACTTTTCACAGTGAAACAGGAGCCAGCAACTCTTTCTTTCTCTCTCTCTGCTCCAGCTTTCAGCAGAGAGCACAGGCTGCCTGCTGCAGGTGTGACCCCAGAGAGATAAGGGATTTCACTGGAGCATGATTTTCATTCTATCCTCCCACAGTGATCTGAGAGAGTTTGTTTAATAACATTCCCTTTGTTCTGGCAGATAATCATGGGCTGGCCCAGATAGCATCGCAAATTTGCTCTTTTCTGATAATAGGATCTTATCAGGGCTTCAGCAGCATATAACATTTTACAGGATATGGCTTTAATTAAAATGACAATATGGGACAGCTGAGGTTAGATTCCCTAGCCTGGCATCTCTGTAACATCAGACTGGAAAGGGACAGGGTAATAAATGTCTTTCATCTGCTATGAGAAAGAAGGTAGAGAACTGTTTTGCTGACATATTAATCATCTATTGGCTGGAGTTACTGCGCTTGAGAGTTCTAAGGAAAGCCGTCGCTGAAGGCATACGGTAACTGTAGGCTGCTGATGGATCCCCAAATGGGCTAAAAACAAAATGGCAGGGCTTGCACCTTTCTTTTCAGTCATCAGTTACGGGATACTCAGGTCTGGTGATGTGGAATACTGGAGTTCTCTGCAAGTCTGTGGCTGTTTCTTGGTAGGATTACAGTATCTTCGGTTTTGGGGCTGCGTGACAGCTGATTTGGTTCAAGCCTGTGCTTGCTGTCACAAATGAAGTGTTTTAAGGAGCATTTCTAAAGTTGGAGAACACAAGCAGTATCCTCTGCTCACAGTTCATCAACTTTGAAATTCAGAAATGATGAAAGACTGAATTTGCCTGGCTCTGGAAAAACAACTGGCAGGGGGCAGATGTTCTGTGCACTGCACAGTGCAAACCACACAAGGAAATTTATAACTTGGAGCTAGTTCTTCGACGCTGTGCATCAGATTTGTGCTGGTACTGAGTGCTTCGGTAGATGAGAAGCTTCTGGCAGCTCTCTGAACACATTTTTCTATGGCCCATGCAGAGTCAAAGCTCCAACTTCTTTAAAGTTCACATATCAGAATTCACAAATCAATAGTAACCCCCAGCCAGGCAAGGGTTCCGTGTCTTTGTGCTGCTTAGTGCTTGCTGCTAGAGACTCAGGCAAGGCACAGTGAGCCCTGCCTTCTGTGTAGCCAAAGGCTGGCTATCAAGAAATCTGCACTGCGCAGAGCCTCGCCTCCTCTTCCCATCCGCCCTCTCGAGAACTCTGCAGTCCCTGCTCCTGCTCCCCAAGGCGGCTGCGTGCTGGCACCACCTCTTCCCCCTCACCCTCTCCTTCAGAGATCAATAGGAGACTGGGTTATACTGGTCCTCACAGAACTTGCAGGGAGAGCTGGCAGACAAAGAAGAAATTTTTCATTAACAATCCCCCTCTAGAAAAGGCTGGTTCCTTGTAACCCCGGCTTCCAAAGGAGCAAGAGCCCCGCTGGTTCTAGGAGACGGTGTGTGTGCAGGACTCGATGTTAAACCTCATTTTCCAAGTTGCTAACTAGGTGCAGTCAGCTCTAACTTCTGGAAGTTTTCAGCCTTGAAACGTGCAGCTGTGACACAGCAACACATCAAAGCCGGCATCTGCCTTTAAGCAAGCTGACAGACTGAAGGTTTTCGAGTACTAAGCATCTTCTAAATTGGAATTTGGTTCTCTTAACACCGTAACACAATCAAGGCTAGTTATATGATGCCCTAAATAACAAGAGATGACAATGGATGAAAAGGCACCAGAAATCAGCTGACTTAAGGGAAAATAATTACTTCTACTCAGCAAGGCTGAATTTAATATTTTTGAATCGTTGAATTGCTGACAGAAACCTCCTAAGATGAGGATTTTTTTCTTACCAATCTTCATGCTTTTTCTTGCTTTGTTTTATTCCTTTCTATGTATTTTGTAATTTTTAAAAGCTAAATGAAAGTGGTTTGTATACTGTCATTATTGGCTTTGAAAACAGAGGTTAAAGAAAATCACTTAGTGTAGTTCTCCTGAATTTATAGGATTTATTCCCTTGCTGAATATCATGTTCGAAAAGGCTGTTGTGATGGTCTGCTTTGGTGGTTTAATGTAATACATAATAACTTGATTGGTTTTAAATTTTTTTCATATCAAGGTCATGTCACTTGCAGCGCAGATTTCACTTACACAATACTGGAGGAGTTGATTTGACGTCTTGCTCTCCAAAACTCCTGGATTTATTAAAATATATGTGTATGTGGGTTTAAGTGTGTGAGAAACACAAACTTTATATGAAAAAACATGTGTTCTGACCCAGAGAGCATAAATAATGCTGTGAACTGAAGCACTGCACGCTTTCTCTTACTCTAAGAACTTTATTGCAAGTCACAGCTTTGCTTCTAGTCAAAGTGCAGTCTCCTGGTAATACCTGGCGAGAGCCACACTCCCAGCTAAAAATACAGTCTCTGGCTTAGAGGTATGACATGTCTTTTTATCTTAGTTCATTACAACTACCCTTTAAGTAATCAGTAATTACCGTCCTTTGACCTTTAGTTCTAACTTGAGACAGCAGTTATTTAATATTATTTTACCCTGAGTGTTGAGGAAAGTAAAAATCTGTATTTCAAAGCAATTTACTATTAAGTTTTCACCCTATGAGGTGTGCTTTAATAACTTCGTAATTACTGCTACCTGGTCTGTCTTCTTCTGCCTCCCCTTCTCGCAAATCTTCTTTAGAGCACGATCAAGGAACTGTCTGCTTCAGCTACTTTGTGCGTGGAGGCATAAAGAAGGCTCAGAGCGTGCAGTGCCCTGGCTGGAGGAAAAACTCCGTGGTAAGCACTGCGCTTCCCAAAATTAGGTACTTGGGCGTCTGCTCTGCGTTTTGGTGTGTTGTGTCTTTTGCAATGCTTTGTGCCGGTGCAGAGGTCAATTGCACCCAAATAGAGCATAGAATGTGTGTGCTTTAAGTGCTACAAATACATTGCAAGCAAAACATTTCCTCCTTTGTCTGCCAACACTTGAATACGGGAGGTATTTTTGTTCCCTGAAGCAGATGTAGCTGTAAATCCTTAGCATACCTTCAGAATAGAGGAAATATTTCTATTTTTGTAAGTTTTCCTGGTAGAACACCACCACTTGAAGTGAAAGCTGGATAAGAAGAGCAGAAACCCCTTTGCATCCCACTTTTCCACTTTCTTTTCAGAGCTCAAGAAGTTTTCCCTAAAGCCAGAGGCAACTGCCGCATCTCTCGCAGAATGCCACTCCCGCTCGGCTGCTGACTTCGTGGTCTCCTGTGTGATTCCTTATGACAGAGTTCATTGTGTTTTGCTTGAGAACATAATTAAGTCTTTAGTGCCTGGCAGCGGCGCGGCTGGCCCGCGTTCCGGCGCTGGCTGCTTCCCTCTGCTGCCCGCAGCCGGCACTGCTCGCCCGGA
>NW_009707658.1:0-1225 GCF_000703405.1 Apaloderma vittatum | reverse complement strand
CAATGGTTCATATCAAAGCTCAGTGGAAACTTAAAAGGCAATTGAAGGGCACTGAGATGAACAATTGCTACTTCAGGAAGAATTAAAGATGAAACATTGCTATTACAGGACCAATGTTATATTCCCTGAGAGTAAGTGTAGACAGATCTGAGATAGCCCATGTCCTCTGTGCCCCAGCTTTCACCAGCAAGGTCTCCCAGGCCTTGGTGCTGTGTTACTGGACTCTACCCGGAATGGTGAACAAACAGGGAAGAATGTGGATCGAGCCAGGGATTGCTTGAGCAAACTACAATGGGAACAGAGGAGATGAATCCAAGTGTGCAGAGAGAGTTATTTCACCAGAAGGTGCTGGGCTGATATAATTCCAGTAAGAAAGTCACTCAGACTATGTGAGGCTTCTTTTGAAATGTGATTCCTTTGATCTATCACCATAATGGGAGAATAGCCTTGTGACCTGCTGCCAAGGGGACTGAACTCCATTCAGCACTACTCTGTGGGTCCAACCATGCAGTCAGTTTTTCATCCAACAAAGAGTACATACATCCAAGCCTTGAGAAGCCAGTTTCTGCTAGAGAATGTTGTGGAAAAAGATGTCAAAGATTTTTCTAAACTCCATGTATACAAAGTCCACAACCTTTACCTCATCAAATACGTGTGTCATCTTGTCATAAAGGAAATCGGGTCAGTCAAGCAGGACATGCCTTTCCAAAACCCATGCTGGCTGGGGAAGATCACCTGGTTGTCACGTATGTGTCGCATGATGGAATGCAAGATGATCTGCTCCATAAACTGACCTGGCTCTGAGGTCAGATTGACAGGCCTGTAGTCCCCCACATCCTCTTTCTAGTTTTCCTTGTAGATGGGCATCACATTTGTTAAATTGCACTCAAGTGGAAATGAGGAGTTATTAGAGAGATTGCAGAGGGCATCTGCCAGGATGCATTTTGGAGCCCTTGTAGAGAGGCTAAGTGTGCAGAACTTTGTTAGCCTGGTGAAGGAGGAGGCTCCAGGAATTGCTTCAAGGGGGGTTGCAGAGATGGTGGAACTTTTAGTGGAATGGGAAGAAACGAACATCTCCACAAAGTGTACCTTGGAAGCTTCAGAGTGGATGTGAGGAAAAAGCGATGTCTCTCAAAGGGTAGAATTGAGGCTGAAAATGTTGAGCAGAAAGATCTGTAGAAGATCCTACGGCTGTATGTTTCAAGGAATGGCCAGTGAGAGTAAA
>NW_009707657.1:126893-137834 GCF_000703405.1 Apaloderma vittatum | reverse complement strand
TAGCTGCCTTCCAATACCTGAAGGGAACCTGTTCACTCTGTCATGCTGTACCTACCTTCTAGAATACGATGCCAAAAACTCTGCAGTTTCTTTAACTGTGTGTGAGCACAGCTAGGCACAATATCTGGTATAGTATTACTGCCATGAGCTCAATTTGAGCAAGTGTAACATACATTTATTACTTGAAAAAAGCCGAAAACACACAGCTTTTCTCTGTCCCAGAGTGAGAAAAAAGATGTTTTTCAATTCCTAAGTTGTTAATTTGTTCTCAGCATTAGCTTCTGGGAATCTGTTTCCTGGTCATTGTTATGCGTGAGGAAATCCTACCTGTGAATAACGTTGCTACAGAGCAAGTGAGGCCATGTTGATCCAAAGATTTTTATATACAATGTGATACGGCCTTTGAAAATCTCCCCAGTTTCTACCTATCTAGGACTGGAAACATCCAGGAAATCTGTCTGCAGCAGGAAATATCAAGCTAATTTGGACTCTCAGCAGAGTTCCAGAAAATGAGTTGCTGCTGGGAGAGCCTTTGATATCTCGAAGTTTTTGGTTGGATGAAATGTTAGATCTCTTTTCATGCTTCAGCCTTAACTTGCTCTTTTCATTTGCTCCTTTCATTCCTTCCTCCCTTCCTCAGATAACTACATTGCTATGTGTTTGGGTATATTGGCAAGAAAGGAGACCCTCGTTTTTCTCACGATATTTGAGCAAACTGTTACCACCCACCTCTAGGGGTGAATGGTTAGCTGCATTAACTCTTGTCTGCTGTTTTAAACCACACACTAGCCATCTTCACTGTAGAGTCAGCAGTCAGTTGTGATAAACCCGCCATTCAGCTACTTCACACTGTTGTTTCACCACCTGTACGATAAAGTTAAAACACAACAAAGGGAAAAGAATAAAAAAATGTTAGTTTGAATTAGAAAGGAAAGCATTTTGCTGCAGTTTTCTAACTTGCCAACTGCTGACTAAAAGGCATGTCATTGCTTCCAGTGAAGTTTCTTGCTTCCTGATTAAGCAAGTATGTGCTCATGACCTCAAGTGTGTATGCTGGCAACGAGGTTTTCATGTCTCACAAGATGGATAACTACAGAAGTAGACTCATGCCTATGGCAGCCACCTGCATTTAACTGCAGCTGACTGCAAGAACTAGGTAGGTCAACAGTTTTCATGCTCAGGTGTGAAACATCTCACAGGACCTCTCACCGGTGGATTTTCAGGTTTGTTCTAGCTTGAGAAATCAGAGAATCATAGAATTATAGAATCATAGAATGGCCTAGGCTGGAAGGGACCTTAGAGATCAACTAATCCAACCTCTCTGACATGGGCAGGGACGCCTCTTAAATGTGCAATGACTGAACCCTAGCCCTTCAAAACCCATCTGAGGTTAGATACAGCTGCCTTCAGTGGGGTGATCAGCACAAAGTACCTTTTAGGCAGGGGGAGACAGTGGTTGGCTCCACAGAGGATTTGCAAGTGGAGGTTGTGAGCTGGGGGAATATGGAATGTTGTTTTGTCTTTATGGCCACGGCTCCATCGGGGTTGGAGCCAGACAAGGCAGTGGGGAGGGCAATTCAGCTGTCTATGCTACTGCAGGTATTTGAACACCTGCAGAGAAAAGAAAAAAGGAGTTTGTCTTCGTCAAAACTTTCTATTCCCATCCCACTTGCAGCTTTTCTAGGCATTATGCAAACCACAGACAAAATACAAGCAAGAGGAAGGCTCGGTGGCATGAATGAGCTTCAGGAATGAGGACACTGGGTAGGTGTCAGGAGCCCTTGGGCTTTCTCTTGCCACTGCCACTGTACAGTCTCCCAGCCCACTGCTTCTCTAACCATCTTGCGTGTGAAACATAAGAGCTGGGACTTTCTCTTATTCTGTGTTTGAATAGTGCATAATAACAACCTGTACATGTTACTGTAATATAAAGTACATTAATGAACCTCACCCAGACAATTATTGGAGAGTTTTTTAGCCAACAAAGAAGAAACAAGATGATGAGGGTGCAATACAGATAGCCCCCAAATAATTATGAAGTCAAGATGACCATGGACAGGTGGCCAAACAACACTTTGTATCAGCTGCAGGAGAAAATTATGCCAGTTTCAGAAACTGGAGAAAACTGTGATGGGCAAATTCCCTTGAAAGTAAACCAGTCTCTAACTTCCCTTGAAAGTAAACCAGTCTCTAACTACCTGCATCTGAGCTGTCTGGAAGTGACTTGGCAAACAAGTAGGTGCTTTTGATGTTGAGACTTTCAACAAGAATGGGATCCAGCTGCTCATACCAGTGGTTGCTGCTGTAACTGCTTCTACTCTATTAAGTGTCTTCTGGTTAATTCTTTGTAAATCTGAGCTCAGCTAGTTACAATAAACAGGGAACCATTTTAATTTCTGTTTTCAGAAGGGGAGGTGCTTACCAGCTCCTTTTAGACAGCAGATTTGGTTAATAACAGCACCCACCTGCTCTGCCACAGTACGTGTTTCAGCTTTTGGTGTTCTCAATACGTCTAAAGTGTTTGATCATCTGTGCAGGTGTACAAATAACCACAGAAGAATGAAGAAATGGAAATTTCACAAGGCAATGACAAGAAAGACATTTTTGTTTTTTTACTTATTCTGAGACCCAAAGTGTGGTAGAGCTCAGGTCGTCAGTTGTGGCCACAGGAAGGGTATTTTTGAGATTGTGGGAAACTCTATGAGGTGAATGTTTGCTTGAAACAAGATCAGATACAAAGCTCTGACTTATGCCCAGGTTCTTTTGAGGTCCCCATATCTAACAGTACAGGTATACTTCAGTCCAGAGAGATGATTGCAGCTCCCCATCAGCTTTGATCTCCTTGGCTTATGCCGCAATAACTCCGGAGCCAGAGCAGCAGGTAACTCAGCTGGCTGTTAACAACAGTTGCGACAAGTGAGGAGGTAAGTTCTTCAGGAGCTACTCAGATTTGAACTCGGTGTTGTCATGGCTAGCTGGCTGCCTTGCCACCTTAGCTACCTGATTTAAAGATATGCCTATGCCTTCTGTGAATAAAATGTGTACTGTGATCCATACATAGGTGGAGGTGAGCCTGCTGCCAGCTGAGTCTGCGCTGTGTCAGGAGAGCACTGAAGCTCCTGAGAAGCTTAGTTCCCCGTGTCCTGCTGTGCCTCTGCTGGTGCTCCTTGGTGCAAGGTGACTTGGGCTCAGGCTGTTGCTGCAGCATAGAAGGAGATTTTACTCTGTGCTGCTCAGGGCAGCACCTAATTATGGCTTGCAGTAATAATGAGGTTCTTGGTAACCGAATAGATGTGTTGGACCTCCATCCCTCCATCCCTCCATCCCTCTGCAGGGCAGACAGACCTGCACCCCTTGTTATTTCCTAGGTGGGAAGCAGGTACTTAGTGAAGAGCATAAATCACATAGAGCTAGGGAAAAAAAAAAGCGTTTGGTAAAATAGATGCTAGGGAAAAAATAAATACAAATCAGTAATTCTGCCACCAGGTGCCTGCTGGCATTGTCAGTGAAATTTAGTGAGAGAGGTGTACTGAGCCATAGGTTTTGCAAATGCTTTTTTTTTTCTAAGCCTGTTATAGGTCTCTTTGCATGTTTATTTATTACTGTCTTCACAGCACTTCATTCAGGCTTTTTAAATGATTCTGAAAGGCATGAGGTTTAACATCCACAGGTCTGATGTCATGCTTTAACCTCCAGAAGAGGACTAGTAAGGGCAGCAGCTGGGTGACATTTCCCACACTGTTCTAGCAGCATGTCTCTGACTCCTGGAAAACTGACTGCTTGGAGTGAGAGGAAGAGGTCATCTGCATACTCACACCATCAGTCCTTGACCTTTCTCTTGACAATATCCACAAGGTGTCCTTTCTGATAGCTGCAGTGACAGAGCTGTTCTGTGATAGGGCCACATGTCCAGCCTGAAATCATCAGTTCATTTCATCTAAGCTGCTGAGCAGCTATCAGAAAGTTAGCGCCTTTTGGCTGCTCAAACAACTGCCCTGATTTTGAACTAGTGGCCTTCTGGTGACAGGCTCTGATATCCTATTACCAATTCCCAAGCCATCCGGCTCTTCTGAACACATGCACACGCAAAAAACAATTACATATAAATGTAAATGACTCTGAAGTGCCAAGTGATAGAGACATGACCTTCACCTGGGCCGGGTGGATTGTGGGAGACAGTATGAACTGGAGGTAAACTGACACCTCCAGCTTTGTTGTCTTGGCAGCTTCAGAAACAGACGCTAGCCCCAGACCCTTGCTGCCCTCTGCTTCCCTTCACCTGCAGCCTCCTCACAGACAATAAAAATGAGACGTAATACATCACTTTGGTGATGGCTCTATTTTCAATCGAAATGGGAGACTAGAATCTTGCAACGACTTGTGAGATTTACATTCATCTGCTGTACAGGGTTGTTAGGAAACTGTAGTTTGGGTCACTTCAAAGTACTTTTATTTTGAAAAATTGGCCAGAACTTCAGCTGGTGTGCATCAACACAACTCTATTTTTTCAGTAGAGCTGATTTACTCCAGCTGAGGATATGGCCTCATATCATATTGCTGGTTTTTAACTTAAAAGTATATAATGCTGCCAAGTACAAGAGAGGCAAACACAGAGTTCAATATGAGAGTAAAGGAGAATTCTTTGTAGGAAGATCTTGTCCTTGTATACAGGCATTTATAGCAAATGATTAAGAAATTATGTGTCCCTACGTTTTCTAAGCATGCGATGTTTAGATATAATTGTATTACTTTGAATATTATTACTTCCATTTACAAACTGAAATTCCAGCCCTGCTCTTTGAAAATTTGTCCCTTCGTACTTAGTAAATCATAATTATACTGTCACAGTGCTTACCAGTGGACCCTGAGGGTCAGTGGACTGCTTCCAAGGGAATCACAAAAGGTAACCAAGAAAATCAAACCTATTGTTAATAATCCTGAATTCATCAGACAAAGATGTGCCACACCACTGAAAAACGTTTGCGGGGGTTGTAATCTGTAAAAGGCTGGAAAGTGTTTTCAATTAGGTTATATTTCTTTCCATCTTTCTTCTTGTTTTTCTTCATGTTCTGTTCCCATTTCATTTTCAGTCTCTTCCCAGTGCTGTGTTTGTGTTTTCTTTCCTTTCACAGGACATGATCTTGAGTCTTTAAAATATATCTACCTAATTTAGACTAAGGCATTGGTGAATGTTAAGATGTTATCCCCATCCTCAGAGCTTTAGAAATGGTCGTCAGTGGTTGTGCCTGAAGAAGGGTTTTAGGACAGAGAGATCTGTCTACATGTGATATTCTCACCCTGACAAATCAAATGCTTTGTGAGTTAGATCTGTTGTGCCTGCGCTTCTTAGAGCTTTGATTTTCTTTAATTCCTGCCGTAAAAGATCGTACACCTGAGTCTTCCAGCTGAGTAAGTGTCTTATGTGAGAGTGGTGATCCTGATGAAATCCCTGTCAGAAACCCACATCAAAATATTGTATGGATATTTATAGTAAAAAGAGAATTTCTTCATCAAAGAACGTACAGTCTAGACAAAGTGCCTTTAACAGCTCCTTGACACAATACTGACCTCTGTAAAAGGAAACTCTCTGTCCCTATGCCCTTTCTTTGTGCTGTGTTCAAATCCTACCATCAGTGAAGCATGCAGCTCTCTGAAGGAACTTGCTCACTTGCTTTTGCAGCCTTTGCTTCTCCCTAGATGATGATAGCTTAGCTGGGACAGAGGGAATGCATTTCCTTCAAACACCTCATCAAACAAGGACTTCAAAAAAAAGCTCACTTCTCACTGGCTATTTTGAAATTGGAGCCAATTTAGAATTTCCAGGACAGATTCTCACATCAGTTGACATATATACTATTGAATCCAAAATTCATATAACAAACACCGGGATGGGTGGCGATGAGGATTAAATGCATATATCGTTAACAGAATTGTAGCTTATTTTTGCATTAATTGTAAGAGAGAAACGTTGCTGCTACGAACTCTTCAGTCTGGACCAAAAATTGATATAAGGATTGGGTAGAAGGCAAAGGAAAGAAAACACATCTGATGTTTCATCCACAGCTTCTGTAAGTGAAATGCATTTATTAGGAGGGTAGTCACCCTCCAAGGGCTATGAAAGTATTCCACAACTAAGATGTCAGGAATAACCGATCAAATACAGTGATTTTTTAAATTGTTTGTTTATCGAGACATAAGACTTACTAAAAAATTCCCATTTTCAACAGGAAAATGGCAACATATTCATTAGAAATAATATCCTACACAATCTTTTTTTTCCCCCCCACAATTAGGAGAATATTTTGTCTGTTCCATTCTCTCTTCCCTGATGATGAAACAAAAAAAAGGACATAAAGGAGGAAGAGGAGAAAACCATGAAAAAATAAATGTGAAAAGACAAAAATAGTAATACCCAAAAATAAATATCCTGTTTTCACTACAAGGCAAAATAATTTTGAAGGAAATTAAAATATTCTTAATTACCTATCTAGAAATGTTTTTGATAAAAAACAACCTCCCTTCCTAGATCCATTTGTGTTTATCAACAAGAGGTTCAGCAACATCAGATAATAAAAAATGTTTTCTCAAAAGGTAGAGACTTACAACTTAGATGTGAAATAACAATGGAAAAAACCTCTCTGAATGTATTTAACTCTCTGCCTAGGTTCGTGTTCAAGGTTGCAAGAGAACAAGTTTTTATAATACCATATAAACCCATCACCAGTTTCCTTTCCAATAATGTGCTTTTGTCTTCTCTGGGGCTGGCCAGAGCTGTTGTGCAGTTGCATAGAGAGCTGGCTTGCGGAATTTATCTGGCTGAAAATTAAACAAGGAATATAAAAAGAGGGTTTCAGTTTTCTAATCAAACTCTTTTGTGGCCATCAGTGTGCTTCCTGGCACAAGAGAGCAACCAGATATTCTGTCTGGAAAAATCTTGACCTTGTGTGTAGGCCTTGTCCCGTGTTTCATTCAAGGTCTTTGGTATGCTGATTTGCCCTGGGTAAATTTTGGAAATGGGGTTCCCTGTGTTGTACATAATGTGACCTGACATGTAGCTGACACAAGACCTTTTCATATTGTAGTTTGAGCCTGACCCACCAGGAACAAGAACTTCACAGCTACTCACTCACTCCCACCCCCTCTCCCTTTAGGGATGGGGAGGGAGATTATCCAACAAAAAGGCTGAAGATTGAGATTAGGTTAGGGACAGTGTGCTCAACATTTATGGTCACAAGCAAAATCAGAGTAGACTTGGGGAGAAAATATTTATTTAATTTACCACCATCAGTTATCAAACAGATCAAAGCAGAATAGTGAGAGAAATAAATATAACCAGATAATTGGGGGTACTGGTGAATGAAAAGCTGGACATGAGCCACTATGCACGCTTGCAGCCCAGAAAGCCAGTCGGATCCTGGGCTGCATCAAAAGAAGCATGGCCAGCAGGTCAAAACAAGTAATTCCACCACTCTGCTCTGTTCTGGTGGGACCTCACCCGGAGTGCTGTGTCCGGCTCTGGAGCCCTCAACACAAGAGGGCCATGAACCTGTTGGCGTATATCCAGTGGAGGGCCACAAAAATGATCAGAGGGTGGAAGCATCTCTCCTACGAAGACAGGCTGAGAGAACCTGGAGAAGAGAAAGTTCAGGAGAGATCTTACAACAATCTTCTAGTACCTGAAGGTGTCCTACAAGAAAGCTGGGGAGGGACTGCTTAGAAGGGCATGTAGCAATAGGATGAGGAGCAAAAGTTTTAAACTAGAGCACTGAGCAACCTGATCTAGTTAAAGATGTCCCTGCTCACTGGACGGGGGTTGTACTAGACATTTGAAGGTCCCTTTCAACTCAATACATTCTATGTTTCTATGATTCTATAATATTAAATACATTCCCCCCACCCCTTCTTTCTTGCCAGGTACCTCCTCCCCCCAGAGGTGCAGGACGTCATGGGGTAGGGTGTGTTCTCTGTCTGACCATTACTCATTGTCCATGGCAATCTTTCCTCCTTGGGAAGAAGACTCTCAGAAGTCTTCCCCTCCTGCCATGTGACATCCATCTCATGGGAGACAATCCTCCTCCTCCATGTGAGTCCTTCCCACCAGTGTGGGACCTACTCAAGGGATGTAGCGCCCTCTGCTACAACTCAGGTCCTCCTTGGAGTTGTGAGTCACTTTGGGCACATCCTCTGCTCCTATGTGGTCTTTCTCTACCGCAGCATGGTGTCCTCCATGGGCCGTAAACTGGATGCCTCTGCTGCCATTTTTCTCCTTGGTCTGCAGGACCTCAGCCTCCTGTCTCACCGCGGGTGTCCAGGGAATGCTCTTCTCTGGTCCTCTTCCACCACTTCCTCATGAACCATATGGTTGTTTTCCTCTCACCTCCACCACCTCTCCAAACCAAACAACTCCCCAACACAAAGAGACAGAACAAAGAGACTGGCCCAATTGGGCCTTGATCGCGGAGGCACTGACTGGCCTGGCCTTGGCCAGAGGTGGGTTTGACTTTTACCTGCGGCTGGGGGAGGCTCTGGCAGTTTCACAAAGAGCCACCCCACAGCTCTCTCCCTGCTACCAAACCCTGCCCCAGACACAAACTCATGACATTTGGGAAACAGGCAAGATAATTTCTTAAGCCAGAGCTCTACTCCTGCCATGACTTTGTTTGAACGTTTTGAATTCATTGGAGCCACCTCTCATTCTCATCACACCAGGTGAGGAGATGTTTGATGTTTAGTCTTGTAACACCCTCACAAAAGGAAAGTGGAAAAAAAAATGCACCAGTCTTCAAATTCTCTAACTTCTGAATATTTACTTATGGGTATCTAAATGCATCACACAGCCTTCTAAAACAGCATTACAACAACTACCTTTCAAGTGTATATTGTCAGTTCTGTTTCCTCTGTATAGGCTTAGAAACTGAAGCATTGAAAAGTTAAATGTAAAACCACACAGCAAATTTGTGCCACAGCTTGGATGAGAACTCAAATCTCCTTCAGGAGTATTTAACAAAATAAGCTGTGCAAACATGTGCGTCCTTAGAAGCAGTATAGAAGCAGCCACGTGAGGACTGGGTGGACAGAAAAGTTTGATGGGTATACCTTTTAAACTGGTGTAGGAAAGCAAGGTAGGCATCACGCTGTAAGCCCCCCTTGATCTGATTTTTAACCATCTCACACTGCTGCATGCTACTGGCCCGGGCTGGGGTGAATGCCTGGTCTAAACAGCTTGCTTCCCAGTACATCCAAAAGAGTTTTTGTGTACTTGAATTTGCTTTCAGATAATTTCTCACCATGTCCATCTGGACCATTTTTTTAAAATGTATTCCTTCAGTACTATTAGTGAGGCAGCGCAATACCATTTTTCTAAGGTCCTGAATGTTTACTTCTCCAGGTAGGGTGATTATGGGAATGATGGAATGATGTCTTTAGTCAAGTGTAGATCTTATCTTCCCATGTAAGAAGGTAGCCTAATGAAATGAGTTTTATTCAAAGACCTTGTCTCATAATGCTTCAGGAAAACATGATAAATTGAATGATTCTTTTAGCAAATGCATCACACAAAGCACTGGCATATTGCTTATGAAGTTTAATTTTGTAATAGTTCATGGGGTATAATATACCTGTAGCTATTTCAGTGGAATGAATTTTACAGGCTCATTACAAAAGCAGAACTGTTGTCCCAAAATATTGCTTTTCTTGTTGAACTGTTGCTTGGATTCAAGGCAATTTGCATGTATAACCTCCAAGGAATCACTACTCCTTACTTTTACCTTTTTTTTTCTTTTATTGTGCTATTATTATGAACTATGGCGAATGTCTTTTATTTAAATAGGGAGAGCCTAGCTGTTATTAACAGTGGTTTTACTGACTAAATGTGGCAGACCAAATCTAAATGCAGAAATAAAGTAGATTATTTTTTTAAACTAAGAAAATTTTGGTTGTTTACTAGCTGAATGTTAAACTAGACATAGAAAAAAGTAAAAATATTGTGATTTGGATATAATTTTGTTCTTTTGGATCTCAAATGTGGTGTTTTTAACATTTCTTTATCCATATCTTAACTTCAGTGGGTAGATGACTGATCAAATTTTCTTATGAAAATGAGAAGTTACTATCTTGATACAGCCATGTTTGTAATAGTAATTCTGTATTCTCATTACTGTAGAATAGTGCATAATATAGTGAGACTTGGGGTGAACTCTGAGTGTGCATTGCTTGCCCTTCGTTGTCCATTTGGACCCTCCTGGCCTTGCCTACCAGCAGCAGAGCACTTGTCACTTCACTATGTGCAAGGCTTTCAGTCCATCCAGGATTCCTAAAAACATTACCAGGAGTATTGGGGGTGAGTGTGGGCATGAACACAATATCTCACCTCTTACCTGTGTGAGAACTCTCCTCCTAGTTCAGCAGAACTGCCATGATTGCACTGTTCGGCTGCTGGGGAAAATGTAAAGGTTGACAGTGTAGTAGGGTGTGGGGGTGATCCAGCAATCTGTGTAGATATAATCTAAGTGATTTACTCAAGTTTTTGGCAAAGCACGTGCTCACTGTCTCCCAGTCCCTGAGGACTGGTACAATAACCATTTCACTTTTTATCCTTTCTTAAATAGGGGAACATATTTCTAAGTACACTGAGTTGCTGTGCATACAATGGCAGTTCCTCCTAAAATGAGCTTCCAGTGTGTGCTGTGCTTGTATCCAGGCTGTACACCTGTTGTCTCTTCAACCAGAAACCATTGTGAGAGCAAGAGATCATACAGATCCAGGTCTTGGCCCTGTGTTGGGTTGGGACACAAGAGGCATAGGTTCCTAGACCAGGTATCTTTAAAGCAATCCCAGGTAGAACTCTTTGGACACAGACTACAAAATCTCTAGGACTTTCAGTTGGCTCTTTACTTTCCCCCATCTTTTTGTCAGCTCCGGTGATTTCTCCTTGACTTTTTC
>NW_009707657.1:99824-126876 GCF_000703405.1 Apaloderma vittatum | reverse complement strand
CTGTCTCTAGAATTAGAAATACTGATGCCGTGGACTCGCTTGAGGGAAGAGATGCCATCCAGAGGGACCTTGATAGGCTTGAGAAATGGGCCAGTGCAAACTGCATGAGCTTCAACAAGTCAAAATGCAAGGTCCTTCACCTGGGTCAGGCTAATCCCAGGAACAACTACAAACTGGGTTCAGAACGGGTTGAGAGTAGCCCTGAAGAGAAGGACTTGGGGGTACTAATAAAGGAGAAGCTCAACATGAGCCGGCAGTGCCCTCGTGCAGCCCAGAAGGCCAACTGTATCCTGGGATGCATCAAGAGGAGTGCGGCCAGCAGATCAAGAGAGGTGATTCTCCCCCTTTACTCTGCTCTTGTGAGACCCCATCTTGAATACTGCGTCCAGTTCTGGTGTCTCCACCATAAGAGGGACATAGATCTGTTGGAGTGTGTTCAGAGGAGGGCCACAAGGATGATCCAGGGTCTGGAGCACCTCTGTTATGAGGACAGGCTGAGGGAACTGGGATTGTTCAGTCTTGAAAAGAGAAGACTTTGGGGGCACCAAATAGCTGCCTTCCAATACCTGAAGAGAACCTACAGGAAGGCTGGGGAGGAACTTTTTACAAGAGTGTCCAGCAATAGGACAAGGGGAAATGGGTTTAAGTTGAAGGAGAATAGATTTAGATTAGATTTTAGAAAGAAATTTTTCAGTATGAGGGTGGCAAAAGTTTGGAATAAATTGTCCAGAGAAGTTGTAGATGCCCCATCCCTTGAGGTGTTCAAGGCCAAGATCGGGCAAGGCCTTGAGTAACCTGATCTAGTTGAGAGGCGTCCCTGCCCATGACAGAGAGGTTGGATAAGGTGATCTCTAACGTCCCTTCCAATTTAGGCCATTCTATGATTCTGTGATTCTATGATTCTGTGATTCTATGAAAAGTACCAGGAATAAGTGTGTGGAACCAGGATCAAAGAGCAGAGTTGAAGTCCATTGAAATCAATTTGATTTCTTTCAAAAGGATAGAATACCACAGGCTTTTTTTTTTTATGCTCCCATTCTTTGTTGTTTATGTTACAGTAATCTTTCAAGGAGCCTAATGAACCTGAAGCCTCACTCTTTTAACCATTGCCTAGGCAGCGCTGGCTAGATCGTCAGCTTCACCAGATTCATTGGAGACATGCCAAGGCTGAACAGCATGGCTCTGAACTCATCTCTGCTGCTAACGTCTTACTGGATAGGAAACACCCGGCCTCAGGAAGCTCAGATCTGGAGCTTTTACATCCTAGCCTAACAGAAATGCTCATTACCGCTAACATTAACGCTACGGCAGGGGAATTGAGTGATTTGCCCTAAGTCATGCAGCAGGCTGTGGCAGGATTGGGTCTCCCGAGACCCAGACTCAGACTCTCAAGTCATTTTTGTGTCTGCCTGATGAAATGCTCTGTCTGAACGTTGTGCCACTCAGGGAACCCGTTCCAACGGCAGTTTTCACATTTTGGGGGTGGGTGGGAGAAGTCCATGGGCACATTGACTAGGAAGAGCAAGGGTGGTACCTTTGTTGGAGTCTGAACACATGCTTGAAATATTCTGGGTTCTGAGGGCTAAAAGGCTGGAATAGAGTAAGCTGTAATATTATCTCAGTCCATATTATTTGATCTAGGTAATGAGATACATTTTTTAATTGATTACTGAAAATATCTGATGTTTGGTTCTTGAGTGAAAAAAATTAAACTTCAGTAATGTGACAATGCTGAAAACTATCAAGTATATATATTTAAATTATTACTTTTATATAAATCTACAAATTATATTAAATTTGAAAATTTGAGTTCTCAAGATTGTTGAATTGTTTTATCTGTTGTTTATCTCATTTCAAAGCACTGAAAGATGCTTCAGGGGCTACATCTAGTACAGTTTAGAGTCTACTTCTCCAGATCTTTCCAAAGATTATTGGTTAGGATGTCCATGCCATTTAGCTTGCAACACTTTACTAATGAAACTTCTAGTAGCACTGAACATCTTAGAATTTATCATGGGACAAAGGAGTAAAAATCTCTATGGAACTGAGTTTGAAATCTATATAATGCATGCACTGTATTGCACATATATACCACAGTCAGTATCTTTAATCACATTTGGTGTTTCTGTCTGTCTGCATATACTTCACAATTTTTTCTTCTGTAGCTTCAATTAGTGTTTAATGAACTTAGCGAGAGTTAATTATTAAAAAGTGACTTCAGGGGTCAAGCCTATTTTACTTAGATCCACAAAGACACAGCATGAATGTGGTTTTGCCACTATGAAAATTATGGTGAAAAGCTCATTATTATTTTTTTAATCAAGGAATAAAAAGCTGACCAGCCTAAGTATCCTTTCCACATCACATTCTCTGGCATTATTACTATACATATTTATAAAGCAGCAATCTGCCCTGTGCTTGGGTATACCACTCTTACAAATCTAACAGCAAGCATCCATTTAAGTCTGACAGCAGCATTCAGTTCTTTTTATGTTCCTCCTCCTTGCTGATTTAAAAATGCTATGAAATTGAAGTAGACTGCAGTAAGCACAGTGACAATATGTTATTTTCCCATTAAGTACTATGGGATGTGTTCTTATGTTCCTTGCTTCAACGCCTGTGAATAATTAAACATTAGGGAGGGGTGCTGAATGTAATTTTTTTTAATGACATCAGAGTCACAATGTTAATGCAGAGTCAACATGCCTACAACATTTTGGATTCAAATTTGTAATTTTTTTACAGCCACCCTTTGCATTTTGATGAATGCCTTGCACTGTCCTTTCAGCATTTGAGCTGAAGCTCATGCTGGTGTGGAATGTACCTGTATTCCTCTTCCATCAGACCTGGGTAGCGTCCTTGTGCTGGCGTTGCCAAGGCAACATTGGTGTCTCCTGGCCAACCAGGGAGCCCTGGGTTTTCCTTTACCCTCCCTGCAGCAAGGACAGAGACCCAGCGGAACCCTCCTGTATACCTTGTTCCCTCCCACACCCTACGACTGCCCCTGCAGGCAGGGTTAAGGGCAGCCTTGTCAGGCTGACCTGTGCAACAGTTGTGCCTTTGTGTCACCCTCCTGGTCATCTATTCCAGGGCACTAATAGATTCAGCTTATACGTGGCTCCTCTGTGCAGCAGAACGCCCCAAGTCAGATCCCAGTTCTCAGTAACTAACATTGTTAGGCTAGTTAATATTTCACAGATGGTAATAATGCAGAAGATATTCAGTTTTAGCCTACTGATCACAAATACTCTGCTTTCAATAATAATGGAAGCATATTGTGTGTTTATATTGACAAGCAAGTCCTACCACAATGAACTCTTTGCACCTGACATTCAGGGAGGTCAAGCTCTCATTAATCTTCTGCTGTCTTCAAGGATCATTGGTGATCGCTGCTTGGAAGATTCTGAACTGTCCCTGCAGTGGCCGATGAAGACCAAAGTCAATCTGCTTTGCACACAGGCAATTGGTAGTGCTCAGGACTAAGACTCGAACATCTGACCTTTAGGTTTTAATCCTAGCCTTGCGTTATAGCCACACAGGATGCATTTCACCTGAAGTGCCAAGGCAGTTCTGACAGAAATAATGTACTACATGTGGTGTTACTGTGCTTTTCATCTGAGCCTACAAAGCTGATCTGTGGAGGGATGCTACATGTTTTGTAATGATGGAGCCTTGATAATTTGAGATGAATTATTAAGTGCTGACAATAAATGAGCATCAATATGCAAACAAATAAACAATGACAAGGGAAGGAGGGAGGGGTAAGAAAAATTGCAAGGTTTCCTGAGGATCGGACAAAGATGTTGCTCTGGGATTATTTTGACTGGTGCCAACTTTTGCTTTTATTTAGGAGCAATTTCTTTCAAAGCAATAAATATTTGAAAACTTCATATTTATTAAGTGTTAATTTTACCCCTAGGCCTTTTGAGTTAAAAGTTCAAAACACAACACTGGAAATACACACAGGCTCCATCTGTTCATCTCCTGCTGCATGCTTTGAAAAATGTCACCCAAAGCTTCCATTATTTTGAGTGGTGCTGTTTTTTCAGGTTTTGTATCCTCACTTTAACCTTCTCTATCTGTACCTACCTCCCTGTTCATAAGTGACCTGCCTGGTAGCCTGTACAGCTACTCCCACTCGCTCACCACAGCTCAGGGAAGTCAAGCCATCACCAGGAGAAAGCCAATTTCCATTTCTAATTATAACCTGTGGGCAAGGATCTAGATTCAAGTCTTTGACTGACTTCAATGCACAAAGGATTTCTCACTGGTGTCACCGGAAAATTGCAAACAAAGATGAAGGATAGCAAAGGTCTTTTTACAGGAATCAAATAAACAAACATCACCATTTTTATGTGAGGAAACCACCATATTTAGGCACCCTGTTTTGAGATTTAGTGTGTGCTCACCATTAAGATTTATGGAGAACTCTCTATGTTTCTCTCCTGTCACCATCCTCTTTCCTCTGTTTCATTCCCTTCTGCCTGTTTTAGTCCACCTCCTAACAATTTTCCTTAGTGTTTCCTTTTCTCCAGCAGCTCCTCAAACCTTCCCTGTCTCATAGGCTGAGATGATCAGAATTTGAATAATCAGTACTGACACTTGTGAGTGCCGTCATTAAGGGCTAGGCTTAATCCCTTGGGAGAAACAGAGCCCTGGGAACTCACAGTTGGCAGAGCACTGTCTTTAGTTGTCTGCATGTTTAGCACCATAGGGCTTACAATTTGCTCACGTTCTGAAGGGGTTTTTTTTTGTAATTTTGCGACTCATTTAAAGAGAACAGCAGTTCAGGTTCTGCAGAACATCTATCATGAAAACACCAAGCCAGCCAAATCCCATGAATAGGATACAGGCAGGATCTGTTTTGAAAGATTTTTCATTTTTCTTTTTTTCCACTTGAGAATTAGGTTCCCGACTGTAGTAAGCAGAAGCACTATATGTCTGATATTTCAATATTTCTGTAAACTAGGCTATTTATTTATGTGAAATATGGATTTAGATGCAACACTTAAAGCTCCAAGTCTCACATATCTTTTTTTCTTGCTGGAAGTAGGCAAGAATTCCTCCTCATATGAAACACTAGAATGTGTAGGGTTTTGTGTTTCGAATTAAAGTTCTTCCCTAATTTTAAAGAAGACATCACTGAGATTTAAATTCATTGCTATTTCTGAATGTTCTAAACCTTATTAAAATGACTCAGGGTACCCTACTCCACTGAAAGACCTGAGCTGTTAGCACTGCATTCCATGATAGGTAAAAGAAATACTTGTTTTGGACAACAAAATGATATATTAGCACTCAGTGCAAAGCCAGGGTACAAAATGAGCTATGTATAAAGATAAAACCTCAGGAAGAATATCATCATCTTTTACAGGTGGACATAAAGGGAAGCTGCTTTTGGTGAAAGACTTGAACAGGTGAAGTGTCATCCTAGAACATGAAATTGGTCACATTAGCTAGCAAATAAAAAGGGCTCTGTAAAGACTTGCCCTTTGGAAGAAAGCTGATGATTTCTCATTTTGGAGCCACTCTAAACAATGCCAGTAATCGGTCCTCAAGATGTTGGTTATCATGAACAGCTATTATTTGATAATAGTGTTAGTTGCCTGTAGAGGTCTTGTGAGCTTCAGTCCTAGGATTTCTGAGTGTAAATCACTGCATTCAGACCACTCAAAGTTTGTTATTTCCTCAAGTGTAGATTTGTTCTCCTCCACAGTCCCGTGTCTCCTTGCACGAGCTGCAACAATCCATGTAGACCACGTTTGCAGAACAGAGGTGTTCACGCTTTCTTAATTGGTTCAGGCTGGCTTCCCCTGGATCATGAATGTTTTTGCCCTCCTTGTTTGGGCAGTGTTGAGGCAGGATATCTGCAGCCTTAAACTAGGGTACCCAGCTGCCTCCTATGAAGCCTGGATTTTCTTTGCAGAAC
Organism: Apaloderma vittatum; assembly: GCF_000703405.1. Taxonomy (NCBI): domain Eukaryota; kingdom Metazoa; phylum Chordata; class Aves; order Trogoniformes; family Trogonidae; genus Apaloderma; species Apaloderma vittatum. The sequence continues at coordinate 120,947 of NW_009707657.1, read as the reverse complement.
AGGGTGAAGCTAAAGATACTTTCCTCGCAACATCTCCTAAAGGACAACAGAAAATTATAAAACGTGGAGATAGTGGGAAAGAGCTGAGTCTTACTAAAGCCTCTGTCATAAGACTACAGAAATCATAGGGTCTCAAAGAGACTGATTTGGGTTTTTTGCCCAAGTAGCAGCCATTCTTGAGGACCACAGCATCTGTCCCAGCATCTGACTGTCTCTCCTAGGTGCTCATCTCCTCCAGGGCTACAAGAGTCTTAAAGGGTTACCTTTAGACACCTCTCTCCTTCTGTTAAACTGCATCTTATTATGGTTGTTACTGACTAGTTATAATGTTCAGGATTTGCACTCAGGAATCTAAGTTCCTTTAACAGCTTTTTAAAATTCCAGGCATAGAGATTGGGATGGAAAGGGTTGGGAAAAGAACAAGAAGTCTTTTAATTAAGTGTGTACATTCCGCTTTATGCCCTGAGTTGGTCATAAACCTGGGAACAAGACCCAACTGTTCAGATTCTAACTTCAATTGTTCAACAGTACAAAATGTTCTCCTCACCATTAGAAGTATTAATAACAATAATGTAGTATAATTTTACCTTCAAAGGGAACAGTGAGAAAAGATAGGTGAAAACATAGATAAAAGGGAAAAAGTCTGGCTCCAGATTTGCCTTAAAGGTCAGTAAAACCAAACTAGTATTTTTTTGTGTTTTTTTTTTTGTAAAACAAACAACATAGTTTTAGTGGCATATACTTTTTCTTTCTGTTAGCCTTTCCTTTTGCCTCATCTGCTGTTAAGACATGACATGCCTGTTCTCAGTGCATAGCACCCAGTGGTAAGTGTCTTATACCCAAGAACCTGTCTCATTTCCTCACTTCCAATTTATACTACTGCAGGATGTAGTGACATATTGAGTTATCAGTCAAGCTATTAGGCTGGCTGTAAGTATTTTTAATAAAATACCACAAAATGATAGGAAAAAATATTTGAAGAATGAGGATTTGACCTCTTTACATGTGTTATAGATTCTGAACATGATGTGCAAATGGTAAATTCTGAAAAGTTATCTTCCGTATAATGTCATTTCTGCAGAACTCTTTTGCCTCAGGGCTGTGAATTATTGTGCTGTGAACATTATAGGAGAGATTATTTACAATAAATCGTGTAAAACCCCAAATGTTTTGCAATCAGAATATGTCAAATACTGAGGAATGAGGAACCCACTTTGGTTTATAACTTCCTTCAAGCACAAGCCAAAAACTGTACAATACTGTACCTAATGGAAAAGCATCCAGACCAATCTCTATAAATACTTATCACAGTCCCATAAACTAACCTATTAGAAGCACTTGACATTTTCATTTATACCTGCAAAAGTGATGAAAAAAATTACATAGGCCTGGCTCTTTAATGCTTTCTCAACTTTTCTCATGCACAAAATAACTTATAATATACTCTAAATAATTGTTGACATAATCTTTTAGCTGACTGCTATCTAAAATATGGTTTATCTAAATAATATGAGGTATGCTTCCTCCAGTTCCCAATTTATGGCATTAGAGGAATTCTTGTTTATTTCTCCAGTGCAGTTGGTATGCTGTAAAAATCTACTGTTATATACCCAGGTAATAATGTAATAGGAGCCTTCACAGTGGTTGTGAAATTAATATAGGACCTTACGTTTGTAAAATGTTAAAGTTATTTTACCAAAAGGTCAGGAAAATATTTCTGCCACTTTACCCAACTGCAATATTTAATATACATTTAAGATTGCTTTTTATGCTGTGTATCAACATATGAATTTAAAAAGAGAAACAGAAAACACTCTGCTGGAAAGGATGTGGGCAAATAGGTCAATCCACAGATTCTCTTGGACTGCCCCAATGTGAGTACTTTGGTGGCAGATACAGAAAATTTAAAGAAAATGCTTGGGAGAGTTTTTGAAAGAGGCTCAGTATGCTTGAGACTGGTAACTACACTCCCAAGTCTTCTGAAAACGGAAATAGCAAGTCAGAATATTAGCATTAACAGTAGGAAGTATATGCCAACATTTTTGAACTGTGTGACTATGAACATAAATAAAATATAAAATGTATGAGATGTGGAACAGATCACAGGACAGACTACTTCATCTTTAAAACCATTTGAAGAAAATTTGGACCAGAACCCAGTGAATAAGAAGTACAAACATACAGAACCTGAAGCTAAAACTACAAGACAAACTTTCACGCACTGTTGGTACCGAATCCCTCACTAGCACAAACTTGTGTCTCTCCTGCTTTACAAGTAATTTACAAAGTGTTTTGCTGAATGGGAATGTGAAGATGCTTAAAGAACGACCATAAGGGCTGTGAACGTGACAGCTTCTGTACCTGACTACCAAACACCCCAACACTTGGAAGAGCTCTCTGCTTCTCACTTCAAAGCAGGAAGGAGAGAAAGGATGTAAGGTACCCCAGGAAATCTATTTTTATCAATCACCTGTATCAGTCATGTAGACATAGCATTTCAGTGGAAAGAACAAAGTCTCACAAACTAGTATTGATTCTAAAGCCACATGGCTGCAGCACCACTTAGTTTCTCGACAGTCTATGTATGGCCTTCTGATCGCTGCAGTTGCTTTCTGAAAAGCCCAGGAAGACGCACACTTGATGAAATCTCTCACCTTCTACTCTTATTTCCCGCCAAAGACACTGATATACAAAGTGCACACAGCTGCACATACTGTGCTGTCTCAGTGCCATTTTGTTTTCATAAAGAACAGTGAATCTGCGGTCAGGCATTTAGGACTAAAGAGCCATGGCTTTCTGTATAGTCTCCTCTTACAGCTTGGTCACAGTGCCATTTTTTTCAGTGAAAGACAGAAACTTACACTTTCAGCAAATCTGCTTATGTACTACCAAGGAAACTAGGCAATTGTTTTGAAGCACATCCTCTGTGTTGTTATTCTACTGGATATGGAAGAGTGTATATTCTAAGAGAAATTATGTGGAAACAAGTTTACAAATTTTATTATAATTCTGCATTCCAAATGTGACATTTAATGATTAAGATTAGCTGCTAAATACTCCACCATCCTAAATTATCAGGTAAAATACCGATATGCAGAATTAAGACTTATGATATACATGTAGAAAAACAAGTACTAAGATTTCATTTGTATTAGTTTTGCAGGACTTCTGATGAAAAATGTAGGTTTTAAAATTTTCAGTACAATCACAGTTTGATCTCGGTAGAACAGAAGTGAATTTCTGATCAGCTCATAGAGTATACCAATGCTAACTGCATTGTACTATCCAACTAATTTTTGAGTTATTTGGGAACTCCTACACCAATGTTTTTGACAAAGCCATTGAAATGCGTTGGCCAGAGAGCAGGTATTTTTTACCTTACACAAAAAATTGTATTCAAAAACAAGTAAACCAAGCAGTTATGCACGATTTTTTATGGTATTTCAAGCAGAAATTGGTCTAGAAAGAAAGTCTAAGTTACACACAGAAGAATAATCCTCAACACGTAAGAAACCAGCACAAAGAATGGCAAGTTGCAGGTTACCAGGAACAAAGCAGTGCTCCGTACAATGCATAGCACGTTACATTACAGATAAGCCAGATGAGCAGAAGACACATTTTGTTTTTTGTAGCTGTCCACCCAGGTAAGATATTTCTCTCTTTCTGTTGATGATTACCCTTAGAGTGGTTTGAAAAATGCTGATTTTGGCTGCTGTATGACCTGCAGGAAGCAGCAATTAACTTTTCTTATCAAAGTTCTATAAAGACTGCCATTTACTCTGGTGTTTTTCCTAAACTGGAGGGGACGGTGTGCCCGCGTCATTGCCCAAAGAACAGGAATGCACGGATGCCGTTCACCAGTACTTACATGAAATAAGCAGCAATTCCTGTGCTTTCTCAAGACCAGTTTTTGGTTCTGTTCTAGGTTTGATATTCACGCCTGCTTACAAGCTTCTGCTCTCTGGTGACCGCTAGGAGTGTCCTCACCACAAGCATCCTCTGTGATGAGTGGGAAGAGGTACCGGACTTCAAAGGGATGTATTGTCCGTCTAAGAACTCGTGTCCTGGAGATGACTACATTATCAGAAGGAGCCTGAGGAGAAGAGTCCATACAAGTAGGTGCTTCAATTAAATTAATGAAGGTGGTAAATCCAGGTCCTTTCCCCGGCTAACATTACTCTAAAGTGGTTTCAGCCCTTAAATCTTTTTTGCATAGTTGAGAAAAGACAGAACTGTGGTGTCAGAGTCGTGTCTCCCATCCCAACCCCCCTATATTCTATGTTCTCTTATTAAAGGAAACAAAATGGTTTGGAAATTTATTCCAGACACAAGATTTTTTTCCTTAATGTATATTTCTGATGCAGCCACATGCTGGGTTCTTTACATTAAACACATTTGGCAATTCAAGTTTACTTTTAGAAACAGCCTGCTTTGTTTTCTGTTCTTAGCTGTTTTTCTTTTTTAAAATCATGAGTTTACTTTCCGTACAACTTGTCCTTTTAAGGAATGCAGGCCTCCTCTTCCATCTCCTATTGTTTATGTAGTGCTTCATGGAAACACACTGATGTTCATAGCCAGCAGCCCACTGTCAGCCTCCTTGGGTTGCCTCTGGCATTGAAACTTTTAAAATGATCATTTCCATCCATTAAGAGGTAACTTAATTTTGGTTTGGATTAATCTCATTCAGCTTTAACTGTCTAATCTATGCCAAGCTAGTTATATGGGCTCCTTCTGAACTTAATGGGGAAAAAGGGATCTCCAGAAGGTTACTCACCCCACCACTATCGCCCCGTGTGACTCTCACTTTTGGCAGAGTGCCTGGATGATGAGCTTCTGCTCTGAGTGGACCCTCCCGGCCCATGTGTGTTTTGTATTTCCATGCCGACCTTCACAAGGAAAGGGTGAGAAACCTATTTTGTCATGACATCCCCAACACACATACTGCACTTCGTGGATGGTGCTTTGGCCCAAGTTCTGTTTGTTTCAATTTAGCTTAAATCTCTTCCTATCTGCCATTTGCTATACTTGGATTTTCAGCGGTTATAAAATTGTTCATTGTTCACATGCACCTTTGAACCTGGTTAATTACAAGAGTGATAAAAAATGGATTCAGTTGGGCTGATGCAGCTCCAAATACAAACATCTCTAATCACTCCTCTGATTCTCCTTTATGCATCTAATTTTTCTGTAAAAGGCTGCTCAAGGCCATAGGTTTTGTATTGGCCAAAGGCTAAACACTTCTAATGCTGTTTTTCATTCTCAGGACCACAAGTACAGTGTATTTCTTTTGCAGTTTCACTCTTCGAGATTCCCTTTGTATTATTATAGATTCCCTCTTGGGATCAGCAAAATAATATGTGAAGAATATTAGTGATATGGAACCTTGCTTCAGGGTTATCTTTAGATATCTGAGTTGAACTCTACAAGTGAGGAACTAAATCTGTCTAGAGATTATCAATACAAGAACAAATGAAAATGTAGCCTTTAAAAATAGCTTGTACTCCTTTTGTTCTAGGACAGGAGGAGAAACTAAACCAAGCTCTGCAGTCATTGTTACAACACAGCTGGCTTCAGAGCTGGCACTGATATAACTGCCGTCAGAGAAAGACTACCTGTGTCTTATTTAAAACAGTCAAATATCACAACGTGTGCAGATAGCATAGCACCGATATACTGCTGCCCATTTTGTATATAATCATCCTGAGTGATGATAATAATCGTCACGCTATTAGATTCTTTGACTGGAGTATATACAATAATAATGATTTTGCAGTAGCTTAGAGAAATAACAATACAATAATATTGTATATGCAAGACTTAAAGAAATTAAACCTCTGATATTTGCTGTTTGTCATAGAATATCTTCTACATGGCTGTTATTTTGTCAGTGGGCTAATAAAACTTCAGTTTTCTAATTATACCTCACTCCTGAGATCCACAAGGAGCCCAGTTATTTTCAGGGAGTAAAGCCAGCCTTCACTAGTGCTTTTGCAAAGAGTAAGGTATTACCCTACTCTTAGGGCTAACTGAGTGAGCCTAAGACTTTTACAAGAGCTGACTGAGATTTATACCAATAAAAATCTGTGTCTTTTGCTCTATTTTTTTTAACAGCAAAAATCCATAAGTAAAACAAAATTTAACCTTTAAAGGTGTGAAGTTTAGGTTATTGGGCCATTTGTAATTATTTTTGGCAAAGTTGAAGCATTTCATGTTTTTCAAGGAAACTTCATACTCTATTTCAGCAGGGTTTGGACATATGGAAACCTCTAATAATTCCTTTTGTCTTTTAAACTCTTTTACCACAGAAGAATTTTTAAAAAAATCATTCTGTTTTCAAAATAAAAATTCAAAAAACCATTTGGTATAGTTTGTACATAAAGGAATATGCTGTTTTTTGCACGTTCCTTCAATTAACTAAAATTGCCCAATAAATTTTAGTGTTTTGTTACTAATAACTAATGAAGAACAGGTAACAAAAGCCACAACAGCATCTTGTATGCATTAAGAATTGAATCAAGCTAGTTTGTACATCGCATGAAGCACGCCGTCACATATAGAAAGCAAGAAGTGTCTGGGGCAGCATACATTATTAATTAGAGCTGAAGCTGGACTTCTGTTGTGGCAATCATGACTTTCATGTTCTATTACTTTCATGTTCTAAAAATACTGTGCCTGACTTGGTGTTTTAAGATTTCTGTATGTGACCGGGTGGACATTACACGTATTTCATGAGGGACTGCAAGCATAAATTCTTCTCACTAAAGGAGAGGAGTTCAACAAGGGCATGGTAGCAACCTAAAGGCCTTCTACGTAAAGTGAGTGTCCGTGGAGAGCAGCAGTCAGCTCCTGGCACCTTGAACTTGGTAGTATGAAGCTATGTCCCAGAACATAAAACAATCTCTGGATATTTTGTAGTCTCTTGTTCACTTTGTATTTCTCAAGACTGCTGGTGCCTCTGGTATACGAGGGGCATTATTCCATGCCCATCTTCATATCTGTACTTTAGCTGGTGTGGCAATCAGCCCCCCTTAACAATTCCTGCCAGCTCCTGGTGTTCATTACAGAAATACTCTTCAGCCATTTCATGACTGTTCAAATAGACTGAGTACAGCAAAAAGATTGACCTGTATTTGGGAACTAATTAACTCTGTGTTGTAGAAGTAATGAATTTAAGTATGATCAATCTTACCATGGGTATTTTTGGGGTAGTGATATCTAGCTAAGTAACAAAGGTGACATTACGGTGCTTTCCAGTGATTAGATCCTCCTCTCCGAAAGTGGTTAAGTAAAGGTAAGTGTGAGACTTTGCTGTTTCCTCTGTTAGTGTGAATAGGTGCATAAACTCAGAAATGTAAGAGTTGCAGGAATGAGTTAGGAAGTAGTCTTCTGACAGGTCCTCCGTCAGGCGTCAACAAATTAATAGGATACTATAAAATGTCTTCTCTGAGTCATACTTGAACAGCTAAAACACTTATGTGGGTCCTTAAGCCAACTACTTGTAGTTTGTGCTGAAGCAGAGGCAGAATGCAAGCTTAGCTAAACGCTGCATTTTACATGGGGGCCAGTTATCAGTAGCTGAAGAGCAGTAACTTCCTAAACAGCATCATCCTTGTGGTTTTGATTCTGTCTTGAGGCAACTTCAGGTAATGGCAATCACATCTAAAACTCCCTAGGCAGACTGCTTGCATCTCTTCTGGTGTCACAGAACAGGCACCGTAAAATTAATTTTCCCTTTTGCTATAATAATACAATAATATAATAATATACTGCATATTACCAAGTACATTATAATATACAATATTAATTTTACGTATTGGTGATATGATATGATATGATATGATATGATATGATAATACCACACTATTTACCTATGGAAAATGGAGATTTTTATTCCTATAATTGAAAATATTATTTCATGGAATGGAGTCCTGTTCTTAATTGAATATTTCTTCATGTAGCCCGTTTTCTCCTCAGGCAGGTGCAGGCTCTTCTGACCCAATGCAGTGAGGTCATCTACAAGTGAACTCTTCTGCAAATCCATTGAAAGGCATGGTTCCATGACATCATCCTCATGTCATTAGTGAGAGCAGAGGAAGCTTGGTGTCTTATGGAACGGTAATGTTAATATTAAGCTTGAAAGTTTTTGTTTCTGCAAAATTAAGCAATTGAGAGATCAGACCAATTAATTATGCTTTCTAAGATCTTTAATATTCAAATAAAACTCTACGTGTTTTGAACGGACTTCAGCAACCACAGGGCTTTAATGGAAATGCTTAGTATATATAAATATGAAGAAAGACATTAATACGCTTGTAATGCTTTGTGAGACCTATCTTTTAGGCAACCCACAAAGTCTTCTTAAATAATTTTATTTACTTGGATGTTTCAAGAGTTCTATTTTCATTCCTGAAAGATGATTGTTCAGCCAGTTCTTGAAATTACTGACGTTTTCCAGTGCTATAATCTACTTTGACTAAAGAAAGCCTGAAGATGGCTGATGTTCCAAGGAACATGTGTTTTGAATTGAAGAACAATGATACAGTTTTGTTTGCACTCATAAATAATGAATCTTTTTCTGACCACAAGTAAAGATTGTCTAAATTAGTCTCCTGATTCAGTAATTGATCTGAAGCGTATGCTGTGTCAGAGCTATCAATATACTGATGACTGCATGCGTCTAAGAGAGCTACAGTAGTGTTTATGAAGGGCATTATAAAAAACATAAAGAGGGTTAGAAATGAGCTTTGTGGATTATCTTCAGTTAATGGCATGGCAAATGCCATTTTATGGACCTAATTTACTGAACATTAATAATGGTACAGTTGAGGTAAATCATTTTAATGGCAAGATTTATGTGAATAACACTAGCACTAATTTACCAATGGAATTTACAAAATCCATTTAGCTCTTCTAAAGAGGCACTAAGTGGATGTTATGTCTTGGTTTTAGACTGACACTATCATGGGAGCAGGGCAGTCCTGCTCTTTCTCCCTTGTACTTGAGCATAGTGAAAGCCAGAAGATGAGTTCAGCGATAGCACTTTGGTGAGTAAGAGAATAGTGCCGAGTGATCAACCCACTTTTTTTTTTTTTTCTTCTGTGCCTTTAGCCAAGAACAGTTGATTAAAGTCATGCCAAAAACAATACAGGGAAGAGGTGCTAGGAGAATGCACCTCCTGCACAATGTCCTCCCTGTATTAAACACATTCACCTTCAGATAGCTAAGCTGATGTGAAGTCTTTGGATCTTTTAGGGGTGCAGAACTCTGTTGGGAGAGCAAGATGTTGGGAGTGAAGAAACCTCAATGTGCACATGTCCATTTTGCTTATGAAATTATTACTGCTGGTATCAAATGTAGGGTAAGCTACAGTATCTATAGTGTGAAGATATCCAGGATGACTGCAGGTCATTTCTCTTCCCAAGGCTGACTCTGATTCTTCAAGCAGGAACTCTCATGGCAGGTAAGATCCACAGAGCCAGCAAGACTTTAGTTGGCAGGGTAAGTTCCCAGGCGGAGTGTCCTCAAAAGATGGAGCAGAAACACTGCAGAACCATCTGTCCAAATCAAGGGTACAGTGATAGTTCCTGTGTTGTTTTTTTTTTCCAGAACAAATGCAGAACTGTTTTTTTAATTTTTTTTTATGCTTAGTTTTCAAATTCCTTAGGCACTTATTGTAAAAAATGTGTTTAGTCTCAAGGCAAAATGAGTATAAGTGATTGACCAACATATAAATTAACCAAGCTGGGAAAAGAAAGAAAGTAAGAAAGAAATTAAGAAATACAATATTATTTCTGTTCTTAAATATGTAGCAATTACTTGGACAGTGTTGTAGAGAATCACATAAGTAGCAAATAGATAGATAGATAGATAGATAGCCAGCCAGCCAGCCCACAGAAGAGAAATGAGTAAACATAGTAGCGTTTACTAATCAGGTGTCTAGTATGAACATACAAGCTGATCAAATAATGCATAATTATCAGTTTAAAAATTATTGCATAAAGTATTTGATTATTCATGGTGAGTTACGGGCTCAGCTGAGTGTGAGATTTTATTCATGTCTATTGGAACTGGTTGTTTATGATGTGACATTCTTTAATGGTGAAATGAAAAACAGCACAATTTTGAGCCAGGACATGAGAGGGTCGTGGGGGGAATGAATATTTATGAAGCAAAATAAATATGAAGATGGAACTTCCCTCTTCTTTTCCCATCCCCCACTTCTGTTTCTGACTATAAAAAGTCCATATGATTTACACTGGTTTATATACGCTGTGGGACAGCTCATGTCTTTGCATTTGGCTCCGATTATGGTATGGTGTTGCAGGTACCCTCTTTAAGAAGTGGGTGCTGTAGGAGGTGTAATTTGTCCTTTATCGCTTATAGAAGATTCATGTACTCTTTAAATGATGCAATAACACATTTTTTCAGAGGTATAGTTCTATTCTATCCATTTATTTTAAGGAAGTGTAAATACCTCTTCCTATTCAAATGTCTTCCCACAGGATTTCTGTCTATTCCATATTGTGACCCTGCCAGTGTGTCGACTGCACCACACAGCTTGGTGTCATGAGTAAACTTGCTGAGGCTGCACTCAGTCCCACTGTCCATGTCACCAACAAAGATGTTAAACAGCACTGGTCCCAGTACTGATCTCTGAGCAGCACCACTCATCACTGATCTTTATTCAGGCATCAAGCCATTGACCACAACTGCCTGAGTGTCATCATCCATCTGACTCCTTAGGCACTGAGCATTCCATTTGTCAAATCCATATCTTTTCAGTTTAGAGACAAGGATGTCGTATGGGACAGTGTCGAATGCTTTGCACAAGTCCAGGTAGATGATGTCAGTTGCTCTTCCCTTATCCACCAATGCTGTAACCTCATCATAGAAGGGCATCAAATTTGTCAGGCATGATTTGCTCTTAATGAAGCCGTGTTGGTTGTCACCAGTCATCTCTTTATTTTCCATGTGACTGAACACAGTTTCCAGAAGGATCTGCTCCATGATCTTGCCAAGCACAGAGGTGAGACTGACTGGCCTGTAGTTCCCCAGATCTTCCTTTTTTCTTTTTTACAGACAGGGGTTATGTTTCCCCTTCTCCAGTCAGCTGGAACTTCACTGGACTGCCACAGCTTCTCAAATATGATAGATAGTGACTTAGCCACTTCATCTGCCAGTTCCCTCAGGATGAATGGATGCCTCATGGAGCTGTGCAACTTCAGGTTCTTTAGGTGGTCTTGAATCTGATCTTCTATGGTGGACAGTCCTTCGTTCTCCTAGTCCCTGCCTTTGCCTTCTGTGACTTGGGAGGTATGTCTGGATCACTTGCTGGTGAAGTCTGAGGCAAAAAAGTCATTGAATACTTCAGTCTTCTCCATATTCCAGGTAACCAGACCTCCCATTTCCTTCCAGAGAGGAGCCACATTTTCCCTGGTCTTCCTTTTATCACCGACATACCTAGAGAAACTTTTTTTGTTGCCCTTGATGCCCCTGATGAGATTTAATTATATCATGGCTTTGGTTTTCTTAGCATGATCCCTGGCTGCTCAGACAATTTCTCTGTATTCCTCCCATCTTACCTGTCCTTACTTCCACTCTCTGTAGGCTTCCTTTTTGTGTTTGAGTTCGTGCAGTACCTCCTTGTTCATTCATGCAGGCCTCCTGGCATTTTTGCCTGACTTGCTCTTGATTGGGATGCATTAATCCTGAGCTTGGAGGAGGTGATCCTTGAATACTAACCAACGTTCTTGGGCCCCTCGTCCCTCCAGAACTTTATCTCATGGTATCCTACCATGCAGATCCCTGAAGACACCAGCCTGCTCTCTTGAAGTACAGGGTAGCGGTACAGAGCGCTGTGCACTCTCCTCACTGCCCTAGGGATCTTGAACTCCATCATTTCATGCAGATAATGCTTCCCTTGAGCTTCACATTCCCCAACAGCCCCTCCATGTTGGTGAGAACAAGGTTTATCCTAACACTTCTCCTCATTGGCTCCTCTATCATTTGGAGAAGGAAGTTATCATCAATGCATTCCAGGAACCTCCTGGATTGCTTATGACTTGCTGTGTTGTCCCTCCAACAGCTGTCGGGTTGGTTGAAGTCCTCCATGAGGACCAGAGCTTGTGATTCTGCGGCTGCACCTATCTATCTATCAAGGTCCCCTGGTTGGGTGGCCTGTAGCAGACCGCCATTATAATGCCACCTGTCCCTGCCCTCCCTTTAATCCTGACCCTTAAGTTCTCGATTGTCTCCTCATCCATCTCTGGGCAGAGTTCCATGCACTCCAGCTGCTCACTGACATGGAGAGTAACACCCCTTTCTCTTGTCCGCTGCCTGTCCTTCCTAAAAAGCCTGTAACCTATTCTGACACTTCAGCCGCAGGAGTCATCCTATCATGTCTTCATGATGCTGGTAAGATCACAACCCTGCAGGCATGTGCATGCCTCTAACTCCTCTTGTTTATTCCCCATGTTATCATGTATTTGCATAGGGGTATTTAAGGTGAGCCCCCAATGAAGCTGACTGGTTGGAGTGGCTGGAATTCTGTTGTGTTGCTGCTTGTTGAATGTCCTCCTGCTGACCTGTGATCACTCTCCAGGTTCCAGGCATCTACTGCTGGCACTGGCATCAAAATGGTAGGAGTGGGATGAACCGAGGTTCTCCTCCACCAGGAACTTTAGATTAACGGCCTCTTCACCAGTTTAGCAAGCCTATGGCCAAAGACACTCTTCTCCTTCTCTGACAGATGGAACCCGTCAACCCCCAGTAAACCGGTTACTCAAAGTGAGTCCCACGGTCCAAGCAGCTGAACTCCTGACTGTGGCACCAGTCCCATACACAACAGTTGATTCACTAAATTCAACTGTTCCTTTCAAACCACTTTCCTTTGACCAGGAGCTCCAGAGCCCTTTACTGCTGCTCCTAGGGCTCTGTAATTGTTCTTGGTTCTCCTCAGATCGCTGCTGGCTGTATTGCTGGTGCCCACATGAAGCAACAGTAATGGACAATAGTCAGTGGAATGTACCAGACTTGGCAGTCTCTCAGTGACATCCCTGATGGAGATCCCACTAAGAAGCATGCCTTTCCAGAGAGCATGTCAGGTTGGCAGATGGGTGCTTCCATCATCTACTACTATTTCCCATCATATTTTCTTCATTGTTCTGGTTGTTATGCGGGGAGCAGACCGGGCTGCCTTGCCCAACTCCAGTGTCTCTGCTAATGTAACTGATCTTTACTCTTCAGTTTGCAAAGCGGTGAAGCAGTTCTGCAAGAGCACCTCAGGCTTCACCATAGAGAAGTTTTACTCCTCATTTTACAAGTGAGGACTGAAGAAAGAGACAAATAAACGTTTCAGAATCAGACTGTGGTGGGCTTACATCCTTAGCCTACACATAAAATATCAAAATGACTTTTGTCTTCTCAGTGTTCTCTAATATCCACTCTTTGGTGCTCCTCATCCAACTTGACAGTATAGGCAGTACTTGGCATTATCCCTCAGACTGTCAGGCTGTAATTTGGGTAGACTCTATGCTCCAGATTCCTCATCTGTAACTTTAGGAACATAACTGTAGTTATTAAGCTAGCTTAGTGCCCTGAGAACCACTCCATAGAAAGTTAAGAGAAACATGTACCTCTGGAAAACGATTCAGCTCTCCTAAATTTTGATTTTTCCATGAAGATGACAGTCTCCCTTTCATTTGTGGGGGATATCTAAAGTGAGGAGCTCCCAGGCTAGGTCTTTACACTAGATGATTGAAGTTGAACAGGATGCATGTAGGTTGAATGTCTTGAGACAAAGCCTTGATGTCCTGCAGAGGCAGATGAGATCATGATGCATTCTAGTAGTAATTATCAAAGAGAACTGCTCTAAGGAGATGTAGGTAAACTAAAGGCAGGGAGCCTGCTAGCACTTATCTTTACTCATTCATTGAGCAGGTATTGTACAATTTTGCTAGAAACACCTCTTTTCCCAAGAAGTCTGTTTTTCAGTCCTGGGCATAGAGAGTTGCCAACTTATCAAATAATGAGATGTTTTTTGCCGTGTGCACAAATGAAGATGAGAAAAGTACATTCTTTGTAAATACAGTCTCAGAGGAAAAAGGAAACCAGAGTTCTGGATGAGACATGACACATGAAAGCATTCAGTCTGACTCATATTACCACTAACTCATCATCACCTTTCCCAATAAAATCAAGCTGCTTAAAAATTGTGTTGAATAATTTTTTTTCCCAGGGAGGAACAATATTTCAGGTGACGGAGAGAGTACACAGTAGACAACAAAGAATTCAATATGGATAAAATACTATGTTTTTGCTCTAGTTTTTTTCTTCACTGCAATTTGGTTTCTTTATGGCTGTGTTCTATAAGGGAAAAATACCCAAACCAAAACAAGCCCTAAGAAGTAAAGTGAATTTCAAAGACAACGTGAAATGAAGAGTGAACATTCAAACAACTGAGAGGAAGCATATCCATCCTTTGAACTCAGGAGGTTAGCATGAACTGGCAATACTCCCTTTCAGACCGTTCCTCACGATTAAGTACAGTGCTGCTGAAAACTTAGAAAGGAGATCAATGATGTGTCCTGGAAAGAACTTGAACCCATAATGGAGCAATCAAGAGCAAATGCTTTCTAAACATGGGGCTTTCACAGGGATCAAAAGAATTACTTCAACAGCCAGTTTATTTACTGGAGAAGGTACTTACATTTGTTATATTATTGAGAACAAAGAACCTGTGCTGATACCTGGTTGTTTTACTTCCACAACTCTGCTATAACCATCAGTAGCTGATACAAGTTCCTCAACAGAAACAAAAAATGGGTTTGCCCACTTGCCCACAGCTAAATGGGTTGAAGCAAGGGTACCGCAGTATAAATTGTTTTCTTTTGGTATCCTGCTCTCTCCCATGGAAGATTGGAGCCTGCCTGCCATGATACTTGCCTGCACTGGTCTCCCTTCCTTCCTTGGAAATAGTGGCAGAAATCCTGCTTTGAGATATTGCAGGACAGGACCTTGGTGAGGAAAGTTATAGCTGAGGGCTTTCAAAAGGCGAGGTAGTTTAGTTATGTCTCTCAGGTGAGATTTATTGTCAGGAGACAGGATTCTAAGAGAAGATTTTGTTTCTATTTCATATATTCTTTGTTAGTTTACTTCTTGAGAATGAGCAGAATTAATAGCTACTTGGCTCTGCTTCCTTGTGCAATTTACAGAAAATTGATCATCTTCTGACCTAAAATTGAGAGGACACAACTGTTTGCCTGATTCCACGTTTGGATGCTTGTGAGTAATGGGCTTGAGGCACAGGGACACTCAGACTTGAATCTCTGATCCAATACATCACTTAAAGACATTTTTTTTTAACATGGGATCAAACAGGTCGGAATTGAGAATTTTGCTGCATGAGGTCAGAGAGATCATCGCCTTGATTTGAACAAACATTGGGGGGCTTAAGGATGTCTCCACTCACTACAGCAGCACCAGGCAGTTAGAGCCTCCTGGTCAATCTTCTTCATTGTTTGACATGCTATTTATATATTTAAAATTTTATGAAACAGAAAGATTGCTATACATCGTAAAATCATGGCAAGTGTTTGTAGAATTTAGGGAAAACAAATTAGAGAGTCATAGACTCTCACTTAAAAGAATGAAAAAAAGAGAAACTTCGCAATTCCTCTCCAATGAGACATGTATTCCATCGTACATTCTTGGTATAATTCATATGCAAAAAGAGTAAACACAAGGAAAAGCCACTATGTGAGCAAAAAGTTAGAGGGAGATGAAAAACTCATTTTCTGGCAAAGAATAATCTTAATAAAAATTAGTACTTGTCAGACCTATCTGCAGAACTCTTCTACTGCTTGGATACAATAAACAAGGATTCCAGCATTTAAAATAAAACATTTTTTTTTAGTAATGACCACTCATGATTTATTAGTGCTTTATCTAGATATTCCAGTTAATACTAGAAGCGTGTGTCAAGGCAAAAACTAGGTGTCCCTTGTATATTCTGCATGCCTGTTTCTTCTATCATTCCCGGTTTAATCACCTACTCACCTTACTCTATGCAACTTAACCCACCTCTGTAAGTCTCCAGTATCTGGAATAAGCCTTAGGGCACCATTTGACGTAGAAGCTAGTCTTACACAGCAGGTGAATGGTCACAAGGATGTCATGATATGTGTGGGGTATTTTGTCATTTTTCTGCCTGTTCCAGAACATCCACACAGCAATTGTGCGCCTTTGTGGAAAATCAACTAAAACTAGTGAAGTTCTCTTCTGTCATGGAATCTTTGGCCATTCTTTGATTGGGGAAGGTGTTATATGTTTTATTTATTTGTTCTTTGTTTCTTGATGTTTCCTTTTCAAGCATCTCTTGACTCAAAGTGTCCTAAGGACTCCTGGAGATCCCTGTAGCGGTAGGTTGCTATCAGGGCAATTAGGTGTGTTGAGTCTTGCCATGTTCCCTCTGATGCGGCTGAACAGCTATGTTATCCAGTCCCTATTAGTAGTGATTAACGAGGTCTGGCCTTTCTTTTACCCTTTCTCACTTCCCTTTTGGCAGCATTGTTTTAGGATAAAAGAGATGTAGACCCTGTGCCCCTGTCCTTACTGTAAGAATAAGCATATGGCATAAGGATAGGCCAGCTGAGAGTAGACCACATGAAGAGTTCTTGAGGGCTTCTCTGACACCTCCTCATGCCCAGGGAATATGTCCCAATATATTTATTTGCTCTTTGACAAGGTGGGATCAAATCTCCAGATCTCTACTGTGATCTTTTCTATCATGCTCTCTATAATGTTCAGGAGTCTATGTGAGCAGAGGAATCACCTAGAAGGGACATTCCAGATAAAGTGGGAAGGGATGACTCTTTCCTAAGTGCTTCAAATGTCCAAGAGAATCTCTAATACTTAATATGGAAGTTATTATTTTGGATATTTGCAGAGAGAGAACATTTGTAGTGCATCATACACACCTTTGGTCTGCAAGAAAACTAATAATGTGAAGGGCAAGAACACATGACATAATCACAGTTCCAGCCCCGTTCTGTTTCCATATTTCCGTGTCTCCATGGAATACTTATGTTGCAGTCTTGAACGCATTAAGTGTTATGCATGAAGCCACATGACTTGAACTCTGGGGCAGACACATATTAATTGATTTCTAATGGAAAAATGCATGCCTGATGCTATTTTCATTGCAACACATCCTTTCCTGTGTAGTGAGTAGTAATCTTTTAGCTATCTAAAATAAATTCTTGATAATTTTTTACCCTCATTGATACAAACTGTGCAAATGCAATGCTTCCTTTTCATGTGAATCACATGTTAATACTTCCAACCCCTTTGGTTTGGTTTGTGGTGGATCTCTTCTGTGTACAGCTTCCAATTTTGACCATTAGTCTCATGAAGAAGCTCTCTCTGTTGCAGACAAGCTCCTGTGCTGCATTTTCTACTAGGGTACATACCAGAGGTGTAAGCATCTAGCTAGTAAATATCTAAGATTTTTCAGGAACAGACTGATTAAACTAGAGCGTGTGTTTGTTTGGGGAGTTGGCGGTGAGTGTGCAACATGTTCTGCCATCCGCTTACCCCACTGAGGCTGTGCATCTCCTTCTTCCCTCACAATGTTATTCAGAAGTGGGCTGAGTCCACCTCCGGGCTTTTTTCAATCCTTTCCCAGCATATTTGTTTGTCTGGTGTGTTGCTCTTCTTGCTCCTCAGTCTATAACTGGCTGAACTGAACTGAGCCGCAGTGGGATAATGTTTTGATCCAGTAAGGCAGTGTTTCATTGAAGCACCTTCATCACAATATGGATTTGACAGATGTGTGTTCTGACTTTGTCCTGCTGGACCACTTCTCACAAACTGTAACAAGCTATGTAACAAATAGCAATATCTTCACTTTTCTTTTTGGTTTCATTTTTGGTCTTCTGCTGTTTTGTGGTCTGTTTAGACAATTAGTTCTTCAGGGCAGCAGCCTGCTGTTCTTACAGATCTGTAGAGTACAGTTCTTGTCAGTGCTATGTGCATCAAAATGACAAATGAGAAATGTCTTACTCCTGACTGTACTCACAGAACGTGCCTTACTCTGGGGTTAGACACAGGGTAGCTGAGTCACTGGCACTAACTTGCAGTGCATGCAATCCTTGAAGACTGGGCCAAGTCCCTTTGATGTATGTTTGGACAAAATATTTCTTCTTTGTCAGTGACAGAAAGAACAGGTAGTATTGGCCTCTTTACTACTGTTCTCATGATGCACATCTCTTGCCTGTTGGCAAATAACCATCTGCCCTCCATCTTTGGTGGGAAAACCACTAATAATCACATTTCATTTCCTGAGGACGCCTTGAGATTCTAGAGAAATGAAATCTGCACTTTATTTCCAAGAAAATTATGAATCCATTTCTTGAAAAGATTCAGTCATGATATGTGGCTGTAGCATGAGGGATTTACTGTGAGGAAACAATCTGCTTTCAAAAAATATCTGCCATGCAAGATGAAAAGAAAGTGCCATGCTTTTCAGAGCATTCCGTCCAATCTGGTCCAGTTTTGCCTGTATCTACATGTAAGGGTGCAAATTCTAAAATGATATATGATCCTTCTCCAGCTTTCCTTATACTGGATGAAATCCTAGTCCCAAAGCTCTCACTTTTCTTGTTAAAGATGAGCCAACTTTTTTAATAGCTAGAGTTCAAAAGATACCTCTGCCCCTCTGACTTACCAGTAATTGCCCTACCCCATTTACAGAGATGTCAAGCACAGTCCTGAGGCAGATTCTAAAGAAGTATTCTGCCATCATCATTCCTAGTAAATTCCTAGATTTGATTTAAGATATCTTTAGAACACACATTTTGTTTCTCAATAAAGTATTCTTTTTATGACCTCCTAATTAATAAGATTAAGGGAATTTAGCTGGGGAATCTGACAAAAGGCAGCATTCTATGACCCTCACTGAATATTAATCTCCATCTTGTAGCAAAAGCAGAACACTTGTTTGTGTATATTGGAGCCCCACTGGTTTAAGTCTTTACTAGGAAAATAACAAAGAAGAGTAAAAAAAAAAAACAAATTACAGCTGAAACAAATCATCAGCATCTCTGTTTTCAAATTACTATATTTCTGGGGAATTTCAGTCAGTTACATGAAAAAGAAGACACCAGTTTCAATGGAGCTTTGATAGTCAGGTTATGTTAATAATGGGGACTCATGTAAAATGCATAAGGTATACCTTACAGATGAAGAAGATTGCTAATAATTATTCTGTATGCTAAGAGTGTAGCTCTTTCTGAACTGATACATAAAGACTCCTTTACATCCCAGTCTAATTACTTATAGACAGTTGAGCACAAAATTACTTTCATCTGTTTGAACATGTGGAAGGAAAGAGATTAGAGATGTACCTTTCAAAACAGCTGGTTGGCATGTTAAAGAAGAAAACCTACCGGTTCTTCGGTTCTGACTGAAAAGTGCATTTCTTTATAATTAGACCTATTAAAGTAAATGTCGTGCAGGGGGATTCTCAGAGGGGGTGACTGGGGTGCACAGCATGAAAGTCAGTTGCTGTCTCATGGCTGCTCTAGAAACTGGAGGAGTTTTCAAAGCTGAGGAGAGATAGGACTAGGTGTTTTGACACCTTGTGGTTTTTTGCTAGCCATTTTGGGATTTCTTTTGGTGCACTGGCTTCCATGGAATAGGAGTGGGAGTTCCTGGGGCTGACAAATGTCTGTGGGAAGCTACTGCTATGATTCTATGATTCTATGTCTTTCTCTTGTTGTCCTTCAATAAGAAGTCAATGTGAATTGTGTAGAAGGTAATGACTTACATGGGAAAAACCACACAGAGTGTCACAAAGGGTCTATAGGCAGATGAGTGATCAATGTCTTGAATTTCTATTTGTTGATTTTGGAGGAACTTCTATAGAAAAGGAATGTGTATACAGGGGACCTAGTCCTGTACTGACTTTGTAGTATTGAAATGGAATAGTATGCATTTGTAGCAATGCCGACAACCAAAATCTCTCTTCTCAGTCAGATTTCTAATTCTATTCAAAACCTTTTATCATGTCCTGAGCTAACAATCATAGTAGCAAGTTCTTAAGACTGCTCTCATCCAGACTTCTCAGAGTATTTCATGAAGTGGAGATGTATCGCTTTCCTCCTTGTGCTGAGAGAGGAGTCAAAACTCCAAGACAAAGGTGCTACCACAGAGATACGCACAAAGAACTCCAGGATGACTATGAAAAGACTAGATGCCTGACCTAAATTTTTGAGTATGGAGCAAAACAAAGAGCCTCTGGGGCTCCATGAGAAGGAAACTACTCAGTGTTCTCCAGATCACCAGAAAGAGAATCATGTACCTGGTGTGACTTCTCCATGTCTGAACCATGAGACATATTACATGTAGGATGTGGGAAAACTCTGCATTGAAGCCCATTTCCCATCCCTGAAATGGAATTCTGCCATATTTCATGGCTGCAGTTTATGCGAAAGTGCTGCAGATCATCAGGATTATATAACAATTTTTGCTGGAACCTCTGGAGTTAATCTGATCCAGTCCTCCCACCCAAAAAGCTTGTCCTATCAAGTTTTGAACATCTTTGAGAATACCATAAAATCAAGTCTCAAGAACATTGCACCAGCTAAAATAACCACCAATCTAATCTAGTATGCTGTCTCTGACAGTCAGGAATGGATAATATTCAGGGAAAACCAAGTAAGTCTGCAGTAGTCCTTCCTACTGCACACCTCAAATTGGGGAGTTTTGGGTTTACTTCATGCATTTCCGGGTTCTGTGGGAAGTTTTTTGGGGATCACAAGATCAACAGTTTTTGTTAAGGAAAGAGGGAGCATGGGCAGATTCTGAATTCAGTCCAGCTTCTCTTGTATTTCTTCCCGAGATTAATTTTCCCATGCATAAAGATACAAAATTGCACATAACACTTTACAAAAGATTACATCAAATAAACAAGAGGTCTGTGGCCTTAATGTGTGTTATTGCCCTTTTTCATCAGACCAGCTCCTGTTCATGTCAAGAAAGAAGCCTGCCCTTTGTGTCCTCCAGCTGGGTGTGCTGGTAATCAGATACTGAATGCCTGTGTGAGGTAAGATCTCTCAGCACTTG
>NW_009707657.1:73347-99793 GCF_000703405.1 Apaloderma vittatum | reverse complement strand
CCTGCTGAAGCTGCCCTGAGCTTGCTGGATGTTTCCTGCTAAACCTCTTGGACAGCACAAGGGAATGACTGTCTTGCCAAGCTTCGAGATTGCCCAGGGTCCTGCCCCACACTGCCACTGCTAAGTGCTTTTCCAGCAGGCATAGAAATAAAAATAACTGTAACAGCACTAGTCATGCTAACTTGTTAATGAGTTGGCCTTTTTCTTTATTCCTAGCTTGGTTTGGACTTGCACCAACTTTGAATTCTTTATGGATAGAAGATACTTCTGATTAAAAGATATGTCTTGATTTAAAGGACAGATAGTGTGCTGTACACATAATACATGGCTACCGGGAGCGCTACTGATTGCTGATAATTTAATTCCTATAACAGACTAGAGAAAGCTTATTACCTGGCAGCCTATATTCAATCACTATTTTCTGAAATAAATAGCCTACAAGACAGCTAATGATAAAAAAGCAAACATGATGTCCTTAATTTTGTGTATTTTAAAACATAATATACTGTACTAACACAGACACCCTGAAAGCTGTCTCCCTGCTAATCCTTCTCAATGGCTTTTTCCTGTATTTGTGACATGGCTTATTTAAGTAAATGATGTTGCTACATTAATTTTAAAATCTGATGTATGGGCTAAATGAGATAGTATAATAGAGCATGAAATGCACTAAAATGCACTAAGATGCTGTCTTCTGTGCTATACTCATGAGGTTCATAGTTGATTTTTAGTGTGCTGTAGAAAAAGAAGCATTTTAAAATAAGTACGACTGTTCTTAGAGCCATAGAAGCAACTACGGGAGCAAAGACTATAGAAAGACTCAGGCATCTGGGCCACAAAGAACTAAATATTGTAAAATAAAATAATTTTCCCCACCTCCCAACAATCCAAAGCCTCATTTGCCTCCACAGAAAACTTGGTGCTGTAATACGACAGAATGCAATAAATGGGTAAGCAGTGAGTTGGATAATGGAAGTAAAAGGGAAGAATCTCATTCATTTTAGTTAATTAATAAACCAAATGATAGCAAATATGTGGAAAAGACATTAGTCCTTTCAGTTATGTCTCTGTTACTGATGTAGGATGAAGTCTGATGCGATGTTAGTTATAGATCAAATATAGAGCTGGCTGTGAATTTTCAATGTGATTTTTTGAGGAAACTTTTTTTTCACAAACAAACTATGATTTTCATAAAAAGTTTGGAACTGTTCAGTATGCTATAAGTAAAAATTGGTACATTAAGATGTTTAGTTGGTGAATCAGAACAGCCCAAATCAAAACATTTTATTTGCCAAAGAGATGGAAAGCATTGTATTTCAGATTACTGAACATGTATCTGTGTCTGGCTAAGATACCCCATGGAATCAGAGGAGTTGCTTTATGATATATCTCACACTCCTTGTAGTCTTCAAGTTGGGCTTTTTGTCTGGATGTGGTTCCCACAATGTATCACTGTTCTTTCTTGTTGAATAAACAATACGTTCAGTTGAAACATAGGGTAAGTAAGTTAGTCCATAGATCAGCCCAGGACTTCTTATTAAGGATTTAGCAAACCTTTCCAGTGAAAAACACAATGAGTTTCAACTTTTAATGTCCTAAACTCAGTTCAAGGTGTTCTGGTTTTGATAATATATGGTATAAATTTATCCCGTTGCAATATATGTATAATGGAAATAGGCATATTTTTTCTCTATTTTTCTTGAAATTATTGAAGTTGAAAACCAGCACTGAAGTCAACTTCTAGCATGTTTATATCCTGTTTAAAAGAGGCAATGAGAGAAAAGAGAGAAAAAAAATTAGTGAAAATTGGCTCAGAGATGGGACTATAGTGTTGGACAAAACTCACGTGCAGAGATAATATGGGCAAGATAGTGGAATGGTTCCTTATAGATGCAGTGGACTTGTACAAATCAAGGAATATGTTCCCTTTTGCCTCCACTTTCCTTTGCAAAACTTGTTTTGGCTATACCCTAAATCTACTAATAAATACTAAAGGCAATTGAGAATAAATCAGTTCATAGCTTCTGCTTCCTTTTGAGTGTCCATCCAAAATGATTAGTTGCAGAAAAGTATATACAGAAATATATATATATATATCACTTCTGGAAGAAATGGCACAGCTGCTGCCAGCTATGCCCTCTGGCACTCTAAGAGGCAGAAGCTCCTCCTGGGTTTTGCAGGATGCTCTGAAGTGGAGCTGTGTTTTAATTGCTCCATCCATCCCTATTAAGGGACAGGCAGAAAAAGAAAAAAAGATCTAATGAGAAAACAGATATTGTATATACATTACACTAAATACCTGTGGTTAAAAGGATATTACAGTTGCTAAATGAAGCACTGAAAAACCAAGAAATATTGTATTTATGGCTCCTGGTGTAACCTTAATTTAGCTTCTTCAGCCAACAGCATTTTCCTACAGTTCCAGAGACTCCTACTTCACGTAATGAATGACTGATCCTTCATGACTGCTCCATTCTTCAGAGGTGGTATGGAGTCCCAAGCCCTATTTATCATATAAAATGCAAACTCTGTTCTAAGTACGAGTTATTAATTTCCTTACAATTTTTCATTTAGCCCCCCGACTACATTCTTTTAATAGTACTCATGGTACTCATCATTATAACATTCCTTGTCTTCAAGAACATTCAATAATGCATTTCTGCAAAATCTTGGGAGGTGGTGGGTGATGGCTATTATTTATGTGTGTTGTTATGCTCACAATACTGTTTATGGGCAAAAAGGAAACACACTTTATGTATAAAGCCAAGAATTTATTGTTGTCATAAGTAAAATCTCTACGGTATAATCTAAGAATAATTTGTCTGAATTTAGTTACTTCAGAAAAGAACATATTCATACAGAAAGCCTCACTGATAATAATAATATAGCTAAAAAGTGTGACACACACATTTAGTTTCTACCCTTTTTTCCATTATTATACTCAAGCTTTCCCAGCTCCTCTGGGTCCTAAGGTCAGTGATTTCATTCTGCCACTGAGGGTGTTGGGGGCGCAATGCTGACTGGTCAGCTTCAAGAGTCTATCACTGGGAAAATGTTTATCTTAATGGTTTCTTCTTCCTTGCTGTAGAATCTACTTGAGGTCTTTTATATATATGTATATATGCTCATCTGCATGTATTTATATATTTGCTTTTTATTCATAGGTCTGCAGCTTTAAGTTACAGCCGAATTTACTATATATGTGCCCTTTTTGTAGGCTATATGCAATGTCTTTACCCTCTGCTTTACTCTCTGCTCCAGTTTTGTCCAGCCCCCTTTCTTTAACTGACCATTGATTAGCTCCTTATAGCCATGGGTCTCGAGTGACAAGCCTGTGACACATTTCTTATCATCCCTTGCAGATACAGCTCTACACCACACCCTGTCTCTTCACTTCTCCGCTGTTGTACCAGTCCTGCATTTCTATGTACCACATCCTTATGTGCTACAATTGCAAAATCATGGAGGTTGGAGGTACCAGACAAGAATAAACCAAAGTCGCACAGATTAGACAGAGATACCTGGTAAATTAGAAAAACTGATGATAAAGATAAACCAAATTTCCCAGCAGGTCAAGAAAAGCCCAGAGAGAGCAAGGCTGGCAAGTTTCATTTCTGAGGCCTGGGAAACTCAGTGCAAAGCTTATAGCCTGTGACTAGCAATGACAATACCATAGTACAGGGCTTGTAGTTACAGTGTTCGTCTTGGGAAATAGATTAATTAGAAAGAAAATGCTACATTTATGTACAGAACACTTACATGAACTCATTGAATTTTTTTTTAAACCTTAGGCCTCAAGGAGTGTTAATTGACCGAAAGTACGTCTAGTTCCTAATTAGATCGTTATGATAGGGCTGTAAACAAAGATGATGATGAACAGACACATGCTGAGTTAGGATGTTATCTCTAGTATGAATGGACACAGATGAGAATTTTGGAGTTAGGTTGCAATTCAGCTCAAAGCTCAGAAATTCAAAGTGAGTTCCACTGGTATTGGCTGTTTTGAGCTGTGCCGGGGATGCAAAACAGCCATAAACTTGACTTAAATGGCCAGTAAAGAGGGTTTTACTGCTGCTTTGTGTCTCTGGATTGCTCCAAAGCAGCTGGAATATCCCATGAATCTGGCCCCAGATGTTTATGTGGAGTTTATTCAAACTATTCTAACCTCTTTGACTATGAAATATGCTGGAAACCTCATGAGGATAAGCTGTCTGTCCTTCCTCTGCTCTCAACCAGAAACACCACAAGAACAGTCAGCCTTTCAGTTTCCTCATGCTTTTGATCTGGTAAAAACTGCAAATGGAAAATAAACCCAGGAAAACCTACCTGAGTGTTTCAGAATTCCTCCTCACACATAATTTAATCTTAATTCTAGGAAGACCCACTGTGTTTTAGTTGTGGTGACATTACCTTATTTGTACCTAAATTAATTCTTTTTTCACTGTTATTGAGATGTATGTTGCAGGACTCATTTTCTAGCATGTGGCCTTACACCTAATCATTCTGATCTTCAGTTGATTTGCAAATAACTTGTGTTATAAATTCATTTACTTACTCTTATTCCATTTTAGTTACTATGTTATCTACTACCGTAGATAACAGCAGTTGGTGTTTTGTGGGATTGATTTTACAGGAGCTCAGATGCCTGCGGCTGAGTTAATAACATTTCATTCTTTTTGTAGGTGACAGTGTGAAAGATGGTACTTCATCATCTCACTCATCTGGAAACTTAACCTATGAGTTGATGTTATAATGATTTTATAACAATTTTAAATGGAAATGTCATGTAAAAATGCTTTCACTTTTGATAAGAGTTTAAAGTACCTTCATTCATACTAAATACAGACTCATAATAAATTGGCCCATGCAAGTCAAAGAAACATGCCTGTGGAGCAAACTACTTGTCGGTCTAAGACTCTCACTGTCTGTCCCATCCAGGCGCCAGCTCCCATCAGGGTCTGTGCTGTTCTTACAATCAAATTCAAATAACAAGGAAGAGCTAGCTGATCTGTATTCTGCACAAGGTTACAGATTTCTATGATGTTCAGGATAGTCTTTATCATGACACCTATGTTAACTTTGGGACATTTCTCTCTACCAGAGGCAAGTCTAAGTTTTCATAAGATATAAATAATGCAAAAATATATAAAAATATTTCTGGTTTGAGTCATTTGAAGCACAGCCAAGCAAAACACTAGGGACTGCATTGGAAGGAATGTCTTTTATTTTTGGCAGCACAGATGAGCTAGCTGACCCGACAGAAAATAACTATCTCTAATGTCTTTGATTAAATTTCCTTAACTTTTGGTATACATTTATAAAAATATTGAGCTTTAAGTTTATGTTTTACAATATCCTTGAAGAAAAGTCCTGCAAACATGACTTTTTTTCTAAATTAGAGATGCACTAACGGAGAGAGAAAGGACTGCCTTTTGTGGCCAAGATGAAGGCTAAAGTAAATATTGATTAGAGAGAAGTTTTTATATATCAGTACTCAAAAGGAGTTAAACAGGCATTTTCTTCAATGGGAATATTCAATCTAATCTTTTTTATGCTATGATTAGTTGTTACATTTTATTTAATGTGTAGTACAACAATAAGGTTTTTGTATAGGTTGCACAGTAATGCTTTGAAATATCTACATGAAAAGCATGACCTTAAAAAGGAGGCAGGGGGGACAGAATAGTTGAATTGTTAACAGCTGAATAATTGGTTTTGAGAACAGTCAACAGAGCCTGCTTGTCTACACTACAGCCATTCCAGGAGAGGTAAACAGAAGTAGTCTTTTTGCTGCAATTACATACACAACATTCAGAGGGATTCTTCTAATGAATCACATGCCTGAGATTACTTGGTCTACAGTGAGTTGGGTCCAAATCTGAATCCAGGAGCACACTGCATGGAGACTAGGCTATTAGTCAAGGAATATGTTTATTTAAAATAAAGGTAGCCCCAAATTAGGTGCCAGTTCTTTTCTCAGCTTGTGTGTTGGACTAGCTAAGCTCATCAAATACAGAGAAAAACAGCAGCATGTTCACTCACAGTTTTATAAATACATAGCACCCATCCAATAATAGAAAGTTTAAGGCTATTCATCATTTGAAAAAAATTAATTTGGAGGACCTTGTTATGTAGAGGTTGAAAAGAGCAATGTCCCCGTACTAAAGATTCACAGAATAGGTAGAGGGTGGGAGAGGCCATAGAATGGTCTGCACATGTTCGCACAAATGGAGGAGTGTTAGGACCCATAGTCAGGACTCTTCACACAGTCACTGCTTGATCGTGCAGCCCACTCTGCTCTGTTTCTCAGCTTGAATATCTCAGCTTCTCTGCTCTGCAAAGCCCTTCTGTGTAATAAACTTTTCACATATACTTAAAATAATAATCCAGTGTTTCAGACATCACTCTATAAGTATTCCATTGATTATTGTTTAATTGAGAAGCTGGACGTAACTGTTAGGATTTCTGGCCTACCCTATTGCTTGAAGATTAACTCGTGACCTAAAATGAATCATTCAGTCATGCTGCAAACTGCAGAGATCATCTTATTTACCTGAAGTACCTGTCATGTGCTTTTTGGATGAGAGGTTTTATTTTAAAATACGCATCCAGAGAAATTTTTTCACATCTGATTTAAAAGGTTTCCTGTGTTCCCTCTTAATTTTAAAAAACCCCCACTAAAATCCCGAAGTGTTACTAATATCCGAGTTCAGAAAAAAGAGTCTGGGGCTAGAGTCTCAGGTGCTGCATTGTGCCTTCATTTATTAAATATCCCCACAGCCACTATCCTGCTATCTTCTGTAATTATGTTTGTTTGCTTTCCTCTCATCACCCAGTTCAGCTTCCCATCAGCAACCTCAGACTCCTGTACTGCCCCACTTAGCTCTCTCCTACATCTGCATTAACAGACATACTTTAAAAATCTCTTTTTACTATCAAATTAGGCCTTGAATCTCATGAGAACTCCAATTCCAAGACTACACATGTTCAATATAAGGTCCCACTTGTAGGATTAAACTTTCTAGAAAGCAGAAGTCAAACAGCACTGTGTGAGTGATTTTCCTCACCCAGGACACATGGGTCATATGTCAGGACCATGAGCCACATGTGTACTACTATTTATACACTCTTCCCGCCATACAGGTGGGCAGATACGGCAGATACAGGCAGCTGATGCCTGTATAGCAACAGGAACATTATTTTTATGTAGTTCTCAATAGAGAATCTTTCCTAACACCTTTCATTGCAATCATGGAGATTTTACAAGCTGTGCAACAAATGCAAGCAACATGTTCGCTGAAGTTCTTGGAAATTATTTGGCTACCCACAAAAGAGGAGACTTCATCCTATTTCCTTTTCACCAAAATGTCTCTGTCTGAGAGTACTATAGGATGAGTATTTGAACTGATATGAAGTGTGAGCTTTACTTTTTAATTTCTAATTGATCACTAACTATGGCAGCTACTTTGCACTGTGTTACTTTAGACAATGAAGTATAACAGTACAGTTAGAGGAAACAGTTATAAAAAGACTCCTATCTGTCCAGTCCTAGATACGATATGCCATCTATTTTTTGATGAATCTGCACTTTTAGATCTGCATGCCATTATCTTCAGTTAATTCATTGATGCTTTTTAATGATTCATGCCTCAAGATGCTCTACTACTTTTGCGTAACCACAGTGAGCATGTAATATTTTTCCTGGTATGTTGCCTTTTTACTTCTGAAAGACATCTCTTCACTTGATGTTGGCCATGTGACCTGTTTGATGGGGTAGCATTTATAAACATTATCCTTTAAGAACTTGCACATCTGGATGAAACCAGTAGTTCACTCCTCTCTTTCTTATATAAATGTTTCCAAGGCTAAAACACTTTCATGGCACTTCCATTTTTCTGCTTCCTAGAAAAAAAATTGACTGAAAACCCTGGATATGACTGAAACAGCTCATATTCTACTTCTCTTCTTTCACAAGTATTTATTATTTATCATTGTCTTCACAAAATTAGGCCAACATGTTGTAATATTTGGACACAACTTTAAAGTAACACTGAATATTAAAAAGAGATGTATTATAAAACAAACCACATCTGAAACTATGTCCTTATGGTTTTTGGATTTGAAAAAATGAAAAGAAAAATAAAAGTGGCCTGAATAGCCTTGGAAATAGATTGAAAATTCTGGATTATTAGGTACTCTTAGGTAAAGATGACATTTTTATATTCAGCTTAAGTCTCTTCTCCAAATAGTCAAGCTACATTTTGTGCTTAAATTAGCTGTGATCTGCATTTTTTAAGAGGAAACAAATGTAGTTGCATATAAGATCCTCTTTTAATCTTGTGACTCAATGGGAGGGTCTCTGGAAAACATCTGACTTTTAACCTGTCCTCTCTGTAGTTAATAATCATTGTACCCTGCCATCAAATCCTGTTAAACCACTGCTGCATTTGTAGCCAAACTTTGTTAAATCGCTATTCATTGTCACTAAACCTATTGCTGCCTCTCTTTTATGAGCAAGGTGAATCACTCCATCTGCAACACAGCATGGCCCAACATTTACCCTTATCTACTGCCCACAAACCTCCTCTTTCTTGCAAGCCCTTTCCTGCTTTCTGTCCTATTTTCAGCCCCCATCCCATGGCTGCCTGCTCTGCCTTCCTGCCATGCAGACATCATCTCTCTTCCACTCAGATGAGCATTTCACAAAACAACTCAGACATTAAAAGCATCAAACCTCTTTTCAAAAGAAATATTAGGTTAATGATTGGCCTCGATGATCTTAAAGGTCTTTTCCAACCTAAATGATTTTACATTTTTTTATTCTATAAATAGAGAAACATAACTAGAAGACATATTCAGGTGTCTGCATAACTTTACTAATGTAGGTAAGTGGGCTGATTGTAATGTGGGCAAAGGTACACAAGTGTCTAGGGGTATGTCTTACTAGATTGGAAGTGTCTCTGTGAGTCATCCAGACTCCACACCAAAGTCAAACCCAGGTACTCACCAGCTCTTCCCCACACATCTTTGTCAGTCCCTTTTTGATGGAGAAAGAAATGAGGCATTCAACCAAGAGAATGTCCACTTTAAAAAAACCAGAAACATAGTTAATGAGCGTGTGTTTTATGCCTAACAAGACTGAGCACTTAATCATTTGGTATTGGCTAGTCTGTTCTCCACGGAATAACATGAGTAGTTTCACAGAGTCAGTAGAGCATAGATGCATTTTAGCTCTGTGATAAAGACTTGAGCACCAAACAGAACTCAAAGGCTCTTGATTTTTTCTTGGTTGTGATCACTGCTATTCATTCAGAGGGTTATGGAAAGCTGAGCTGCACTATCTTTTGGTATCCCCATAAAGCACAGCTGTACTTTGTACAGTTGTTTAAAGGATCCTGTTTGAATTACAGGACAACACAAAAGTCACCACAGATAATGGACTGATCATCTTTCAGGCACTCTGGAAATACCATTAGGGAACTGTCCAGCAACAATTTCTCCTTTGAAAAGTGTTTCAGGATTGTGTCCATCTCAGGGGTGTTACCTGTGGCAGACAGGACAGAGCAGGCTGTGAACTGGCAGCTGGGATGCTGAGGGCAAGAGCATGACTGCCTGATGTGGGCTGTGCCTTCCCCTCTCTGCCTCATCCTGCAAGGAACATTTATTCCTTGGGTCAAGAAGTAGGAGTCGATTCAGTTCCTAAAGATGGCTAAGACGGTAGCGGATACAAGAGGAGAAATAAACCTCTCTTCCATCTAACTATGAAATGCAACGAGACATCTACCTAAAAAATGCGAAACCTGGGTATTGGCTTACATGGGACTGGGCATAGGAAAGGTAGGAAAGCCATAAATTTGGCACTGAGCTCAAATACTCAAACTCCCTGTGTCCATGATTTCTTCTGGTCTTTCTTGGTCAGAGATATCTCTCTTCACTTACATAATCCTTCCGTAAGTGCTAATGAATGTTTATATAAATTTATTTTGTGAAAGGGGCTTACCTGTGTGTCTCGAATGTGAGAAGTTTGAAAGGAGACTTCAGTATAATTCAGTATTATATGCAGAGCTCTTTGAACACCATTGGACATTTTGCTACAAACCATATTTTCTTCTTTCTTAGAGGATAGGGATATATATGTAGTGGAAATTGTCTTTTTATCTGAGCCTTCCTGTGATAGAACTTTTACTCTTCCATTCTTTTGATAATTTACTTTTATCCTTTTTTGACCCTGTCTGTGCTCCCCTGCTAAATAATGTGCTAAATGTTTCTGTCCACCTCATCGCCTACAATCAGGCCCTACATGAGATATTTTTCATGGATACCTAGAGATGAGCAACAGAGGTAGCTGAAAGAGTGCACAGGCAATTCCAAGACAGGAATGATATATGATAAAACATCTCCATTCTGCTTATGTAATTGTCTGGATCTTGATTTAAGATTTCCCTGCTGCCAGAAATGAGTTATGCTACAGAATCTATGTTCCTCCCATTTGAACTCTGGTGATGATTTGTGCCAGATATCATTAAAATTATACATAAAAAATATAAATGGTATGCAAAGCAATTACAAGCTTACAGTCCCAGGCCATTTTCTGGTGAGCCCAAGCTCTCTCTGTAAAGCTTTCTTGGGTCCTTAGACTTGCTTTCAGGATTTTTTTCATCTTTTGCCCCAAAATGGGCAAATTATTTAGGAACTCAAGTCTTTTGTAAATGCCAGGTGAATTGGTGCTCAAGCACCTCAACAAATCTGGGCCTGAAAGCAGCTGAGTTGAGTGTACTTCAAATATGTGCCTCTTACTGGAAGTGGGAATAGCCAGTACTTCAGAGCGCTGTGACCTGAACTGCTTACTGGTATGTTTTATTTCTGTGACACATTTAAGTCAGTAGAAATGTGAATGCTAGTCCCGATTCAAACCAGGTGCAGTGTGGGCAGATATACAAATTTCAAGATCTGCTAATGTATCTCAGTTTGAATTTGTAGATTTGCCAAGTTTCACTCATTTGGGGAGAGGTTTCTTCATTTGGGATTAATTTTAAGAATCTCTTAAAAAGTGTCTTCACTTTGATGAAACATTTTGCTGTGTGTGAATGGGATGTACAAAATCTCATTCTAAAGGCCAAATTCATCTCTAGTGTAATTCTAGTGAATTCCCACGGTGCTTTGAAATCTTCCTCATTCAGGTGGTCACAGTTAATTTTCAATTTGATCCCTGTGCATTTTGCTCAGATTGCCAGTCATATATTGGTTTTCTGATACATTCATGTGGAGTGAGATATAAGGTACTCACAGATCATTTTCAGTTTAGGTTAAGCCAGGACAAAAACTGATAAAGTAAATGTGACATACAGCTTAGCTATTCATACGTAAGAATAATATACGCTTTGCAACATATATAAATACACTTAAAATAGTAGAACTTCTCTTTTTTCTTTCTTCCTTTCTCCAAAATAAACATATTAAGAAAGTAGTCAGTGAGAGAAGCTGCTACTGGTGTAAAGCTGTTATACATATAACTAAGACATCCACCTGCCTTTTTGAACACAGCAACAAAACCAAACAGAAAACAAAAATCCAAACCCAAGCCCCAAACAGTTCTTGTTAGCGGATAATATCACTCAGGACTAAAGATTCCTTTTGTCTTCTGTGTGATACTAAAAAACTCTCAGGCTGATAAAATCAGCCAGGACAGGGCAATTGTCATTGCTCATTTTATGACCTCAGGCATTACTCCAGTGCCTCAGACTGCCTTGGCACCATTAGTCCCTAGACTGCTTCTGCTGATCTTAAAGAGGCTTTTGTTGGTAATCAGTACAGACTCTGGAATCCCAGGACACCACTGTTAGTTATGCTGAGCTAAAATCATAAGGAGTGCAAGCAATAACAAGCACCAAGGCCCACGCTGACCCGTAGCAGCTGTTTATATGCAATCATAACCGAGCAAATGACTTTCCAAATGAAAAGGCATGGTTTTGGAACTGATGATAAATCAATCTTTAAAGAATGAGAAATACTTATTAGTTTTATTCTCTGCTAGGTAGTAAAAAAAACAAATAAGAACTCCTGCCTTAGAGCCAGACAACTTTCACATATATTTTGAGATTTAAAGGGGTTGCACATCAAAAGGGGGCATTTTTAATAGTGCTCACATGACAGAAGAACACTCCAGCTTAATGAAAGGTAACTTTTAGAAAACCAACTAGATTTCCACCAAATCTCTGGCAATTAGTACAAATAAAATGGATAAGTTCTTAACGGGGAAAAGGAATAATAAATAACATAATTCCAATATTATGAATTTCAGTGTTGTGGATAACATGTTAAGACTGTTCTTCCTTCACAAAGTTTGAAGGTAATTAGTAACAGAAGAGATTTTTACAGATGCAGGAGAGAGAAGGCAACAGTGCCTTACATGAAGGAAGAGAGGACACTCTTCCCCAGTGCCACAAGCCCGGGGTGGTCTAGCTCCTGGCTCCCTGCTCCTCCAGGCAACCTCAATGGGAACTCGGTGCCTGTGCCCGGCCTGGCCCAGCAGCACGGGTGCTGACAGGCTCCACTACCTCCTTCCCTAACCAAGGGTGACTCTGGTGTGTGAGGAAGTGGGGGGAGTGTCAGCTGTGCAACCTCGATGATGGTCACCTCTTCCTGACGAAACTCTGTATTTTTGTTGTACAAAAGTGCCAAAGTAGCTACTTCTCTCTGTCTCCCTCTTTGTAAGTCACAGGAGTTTATGAGGAACAGCCTGGAGGCGGGATTCATCTGGCTGAATTAGGGGTTTCCATCTGAGTTGAATTAGGGGTTTCCATCTGAGCTAGCCAGATTGTCTGAGAACAATTTGTCTCATCCTCAAGAAGACAACCTGCAAAATAGTTCAGATGAGCTTCACCATGGAAGTAGAATCCTTTCACTGACCTTGAAGGGAGCCGATGATGATTGTTACAGGTATAGAGGTCTGTATGGCAGACATCTTAAGCTTGAGTGAAACAAAACCCCTCTAAGAGCCATCCTTATATTTTCCTTTTCTTAGTTATGAATCCTGGGTCAGGAAAAGGTTAGGAATATTAGACCAAGATGAGCAATATCATGTTTGTAGCCGTGGTGTTGTTTTGAACTTTTGCAGAGAACTACCACACCCTTCTGATGTTTTCTTCGTAACATACCAACTGCTGCGAGATTGGCACAACAATGTAATATTAATAGAAGAAATCTGTTTTGAATTCCCTTAAAGTCAATGTTCTTGTAAATCTAATAAGTACTTGGATATTGACGTGCTAGTCACCATCTGCAGAATTTAAAAATCTGAAATTCATTTAAGTCTTATAATTAATAAACAAAAATCCACAGACTTAAAATGTCAAAGACATCATTAGTTACACTATATTTTTATGGTGCTGTCCCTAAAAGGATATTAAAGTGCTTTGCTTTCCGTAACGGTAACTATAATGGTGCAAGAGGAATGTTTTTTATCACCATTCCACAGAGAAACTAAGGAAATCCCTTATATAAGTCAAAGCTTGAAATGCCTGGATGCTTGCTAAGGACCATGTCCTGACTGCAGGACATGTGAAGACACACCTCGGCAAGGGAGGGGAAAGGGGAACCTAGTCCGTGGGTCCAATGTCAGGAACAAACACGCATGGCCCACGCTGCAGCTCAAGCCAGTCCAGGCGTGCAGAAGCTGCTTTCAGGGATGGATTAGCAGGTATTTTCTGGGGGCCATTTAGCAAAGCAGCCACGAAATGTGTGCTTGCCTGAAGTGTCTGGAGGGAGGAGAAGGCAAGGTAGAGGCAGGGAGTGCTACTGGAGACTCCCGTTTAGCCATTTAGGTGGGTGGACACGTTTGCTTTCTTCCTGGCACAATTTACTATGGACACTGTCAGGTGCCTAGTAAAAATTAGGATATGCTAATTGCCAAATTAAGTATGTTAATGATCAGATCAAGCAGATGCTAATAAGATTGGCAACAGTACGGTTACCCTGATGGCTGAGTAGCAAAAACAACGTTTTGAGAAATAAAACAACAAGAAGATGAGGGTGCGAGGAGGTGCCCAGCTGACCTCTCTGAAGGCCTTGGCTCCCAAAAGCAATACTGTAACTTCGAGGTACGTGTGTGGGAGGTGTTGTGCTGCTCTGTGGTAACCTGAATCCCTCTCATCTGCTCACAGAATAAATGTATCGTCTCTGACAGGGATGAACTGCCCTCATTTACCCAGTGTGACTGGCTAGGAAAAGTCAGACATGAGGTAGCTGTAGGAATATTTCATATTCCAATTAAACTACTCAGAATACACAAGCGTCCATGTGGCTTGTTCTAAGTGTTGGTGCTTTTCTACATATGCGATGGAGGGAATGAACTCTCTCAGCATAAAAAAATATTGATGGCCCGAAAATGGATATCCTCTATGAACCTTCCAAATATTTATAGACAGTTAGACTGGAGGCCCTTGCTGGTGGCCAAAGACAGATTTGACAGATACAAATAGGTAAGATGAATGGGAGGTACTGTGGCACTTTCATCTAACTTTGACGTTACTTGGTGATATTTTCTTCCTTAAAAAAAATTCCAGCTCATCAAAAGTTTCTGTAAGCCCAGACAACTTACATTTGGCTGTGTTTAAAAAAAACCCCAAACAACATAACATCTTTTACTTTGGATATTTTTCTATATTTTGTAGAATTAGCTGCAAAATCACAGGTTTACTGTAGGACCTCTTAAGTGAGGCCATTTCTTAGTGTCATTGAGGATTTAGGAGGCTGCTGTTGGAGTTCATGTTCTAAATCTCTCTTAACTGTTATGAAGGCCTCTGCATATTATGGTCTACTAAATTTCTACCTGATCTCAGAATCTCTGTGAACTTCATTGTTTGACTGGAGAGGTCTCCAGAGCCTAGAATTGTGCCTTTCTATATGTTCAGACCTACCTTACTCTTGTCAGGCTTATCAGTTACTATCATGCTTCTGATTCACCTCAATCATCAGTTGCCACAAGCTGACATTTCTCCCTCTCAGTTCCCTGAGTGCTTGAGCTGTTTGTTAGATACCTTACAGATCTCTTTGAGTGAGCTTTTAACTCAGAGTGGTGGAAGATACTGCTTTCCTTTCAAAAGCAGCTGAAATAGGAAATGGTAGGGATCTGGTTTTGAGGAGCACCTGCTTCTCAGAAAAATACCCCAATCACCAAAATTCGCAGTTTGGAAAAAATCTACATTCCACCTCTTGAGCAAAATTTAATTTCCAAAGTGAGAGGTAATATAATTGCACTGAAGTATGAAAGAGATTCTATGCACTGAAAGACACTCCAGAATGTTTCAACATCCCTGTGTAGACTTTACAGCAGGAACCTATAGGAGCTGTAGATACACTCACACATTTTGCATCCCACACCTTTAGTGAGGTCCCAAAAAATGAAGACTGTGACGCCAAAAAAAAGCCATTACTGATTTTGGCCTCAAATATTTTAACAGCACAAGATCTGTTGCAAGTGGAAATTACTTTGGACTTGAAATTTCCTTAGCTGTTTTTAAATCCCACTTTTTGGGATGGAGTAGCATTTATCTTTCTTGTACGCTTCCCTCTGGTGTTTATGTCAGGTTTTAAAATACTCCTGGTGAAGACTATGAACTGATAAATGTTCGTGAAGTGCTTACTGGGTTTCTGCCCAGTTTCTGCCAGAACTGCTGCTATCTAAATAAGATTATCCAAGAATTGGCACTATCAGATACTAAATCTTGAAGGAGGAGTTGATGATCTGCAACCTCCTTCCAGCTGAGGAGTTAGAAACTCTTAAAAGATATACAGGACTGCTAATGGTCCAGGGGACTGTGACAGCCTCAGTGGGATACCACAATTTAAATTGTAGGAGTAGCAATGGAATTGCAGAATATGCATCTTCCTACTTACATTTTTTTGAGGTGATTTTGGTTCACCTACTAACATTCCTCCTTCTATTTTCCCTCTATTTTATGCATAGAAATTGAGCAACTGGGAAACTGCTCTTTGGGTGCTTCCAGTAGATGACACAAAGTGAGGCTCTAGGTTAATAAAATACAAAAATTCAGTGGTTTAGTGCTAATAAAAATATTAGCAACTAAAATACACATCCCTTTCACTAGGACCTTGCTCTTGAACAGTGTGTTCCTTTTGGGGAAGTTGTGTAACGGTGATCTTTTTACATGGTAATGGATGTTACCTGTGAGTTGCAATAACACATTTAGTTTACACGGGTTTGGAATGGGTTCACCATCCATGTGTGACAGGGCTGGACTGTGTGATGAGGTGGCTTTGGAGAGGAGAAGGTGTTGAGTGCTCCATGATTACCCCAGCATCCTGGGACCAAGGTCAGGCTACCCACCCGGGGATGCTGCTGCTATTTTTGTGACAAAATTGTCACCAGAAATAGTGCTGGAATCTGCATCTTTCTTTCTTTGGACATTGAGCCTCCTTGCTATCTTTGGCAGTAGTGCTTACAAGCATGGACACAGAGGTGGACCAAGGGAAGCTAGACAACTTTCAGGAAGTCAGTGGCAAAGTGGAAAGGAGGATAATGTCTAGAGATTAATTTATGTTATACTGAGTCTCTTTATTCCCATTCCCATTATATCTATGTATTGATTACTGTTTTTTACTGTGCTCAGCTGTGATCATTTTCTTGTAAAGTAATGAACTATGTGAATGATCTTGAAGACAAATTTTAAAATATTAAAAGCTATCCTTCTCCTCAAATCTAACTCTTATGTTAGTTGTTTACATACATAATTTAATAACTTGTATATATTTTTTATATATTATTCTGATAGTTGTAAATGAAATTGGATTCAGGAAAAATATTCTGGTACATGGAATCTCAATATACACATTTGCACTGGTAAGGTACTAGTGTATATTTTGCAAGGTTTATATTACTACTCATTGTGGTTAGTGGTTAGTATGACTATCATGTTTTTGCAGTATTACGTATCCGAGAAAATGTAATTTTTTCTATTCCTTTTAAAATCAAATTACAATGTGACATTCAATAAAATATCTTTTGTGCAGCTAATAAAAATGAGATCCCATCTCACTGCTTTGACAAATAAACCACACAAGTCAAAATACTGCCTCTGATACAGTTTATAGCTTAAGCTTTCATGTCAGCCTTTCCTATAAAAAAGCCCCATTATTTATTAATAGCCTTCTATGTCTTAAAAGTTTCTTTTGCTTGTGTGGAGAAAAAATCATTTGCCTTTTAATGGGGTGTCAGATTTGTTTTCCAAACCTTCTAAAAGGTTATCGTTGTTACATATGGACAAGTGCTTTTTTCAGAATCAATGTAAACTCTGTTACCAGGGTAATTTACTGCAGTCCCCTGGTAGCTGTACG
This sequence comes from Apaloderma vittatum, assembly GCF_000703405.1. NCBI lineage: Eukaryota > Metazoa > Chordata > Aves > Trogoniformes > Trogonidae > Apaloderma > Apaloderma vittatum. The sequence continues at coordinate 82,438 of NW_009707657.1, read as the reverse complement.
GAAAACTTAATTTCACTATTTTGCAAAGTGGAGGGGTGGGACTCTTTCCTTGTGGTTAACTATTTTCACATGGAGTGAAAAGAAAATGCATGCTTCTAGCACATACTAAATAACCGATGGGCTCTTACCCTCTCTTTGAGTTCAGGGCACACTGGCAGTTTGGTAGGGTTCATGGCATAGAAGAATGACTGAGCCAATTAGATATACCATAAAACATTTTGGCAATTAACTCCCAACTAAGCAAAAGATTCAGGCTAATGCTAACAGTGGATAATAAAAGCTTGTTAAATTTCCATCCATTACCCACACACATACACTCACAAATATCTCAACCATGTTTTTGATGACACAGAAGTCTGTACAGAGGGAATAATATTCTACAAAAGATCCAGAGGTGTCAGGTTTGAGTCTGTCTTGCAGTTTGTGTTAAAAAATGACATGAGACACCAGCAAACAGCAAATTCAGACTTGTGCATTTAATTAGACCTTGCATTAACAGCTGCAGTACTTTATTTCGAAAAAGGCAATAACAGCGGGATTTTTTCTCTAACAAACACTACCGAAAAACTCTCCAAACCCAGAAAACACTAGGAACTAGTTATGACCTGAACAACATTTTTACATTAAATTTATTACTTTTTACTAGTATTTTCTATTAACTTGTTAATTACCTGATGTGTTTGGAGGTGCTGCCTACATGTGCAGAGTGAAATGTGGGTTTCAAAACAGGCATCAGATCTTTAACAACAGCAATTCATGACCTTTTTGTCCACACTGGTGGCTGCTCGCCAGACTGGAGACAGTTCACCGCATCCATGCTCTGCTTAGGAGTAAGAAACCTGATGATGGCTTCAGTCTTCTGGAATTTTGAAGCTTGCACTTGTTCTGCACTAGGAAGGGACACACAGTGCAAGGCTCTGTCTGGGTCTCAGCATGAGACCTGACAACAAATTCATAATAAAATAGCTGATTTCGTAAGGTAGAATAAAAAGACGAATACAGATAATAAGTAGATTTTACACTGCCTCAGATGCTGGGAACCCCATGTTCATGCAGCATTGAGGGACCCTGGATGAATTTTCCCATGGCATGCTGTGAAGATGCTGCCCATGGAGAGGTTTCTCCTTCCTCACATACTGTGGTGTCTGTGCCACAAAAACCCCCCATCTATCTTCTCCTGAGAGGTAGGAATACTATGCCTGTCATAAATCTCACCAGTGGTGCAACTAGGCCAGCTCGGGGCACTGCAGCAGATTCTCATACAGTGGCTACTCACAGGCTTCTCAAGCCCTAGGTACGAGGCCAAACAAAGTCGATGTGGTCTGCCCAAGATCATTAGCTCTTCAAATACAGTGTTTTCTGCAAGGCTCCAAATACAGTACTAAGTTACTGATGCTGATCAGTGTGTCTAACTCCAAAACTCTCAGCAACGTAGGCTGGAACAGCCTCTTAAAATTAGCTTGGGAGTGTATAAAACTCAAAGCCCTAAATTCCCTGACTTAAGTGGAAAGATCAGTTGTCATTTAATAAAGTAAATTTTCTAACCCACAAAGTGCGAAGTCAGATCCGTGAGACAAGAACCTCAATACTATTCTGAAAGATTGGGATTTTTAAACCAGTCACAACCCTGAAGGCACAGTTCATTGTTTTTGAAAGCTTGAGGTTGGCAATATTCTTACCCTGTTGCTATGTATAAATGTGAATGGGGAACCATAAAATTGTTTGCTGAAGATTTTGGAATTTACAATTTTCTTCATGTAAGAAAAAGCAAACATGACTTTGGAAAGCTAAGTCCCATCCTGATAAAAGATTATCCTACCCTCTTAGACAAAGCTTTAGTGGCCAGGTCCGCTTCACAGATGCAGGAAACCTTCATATAATGCTTTTCCTTGTTTGGATCAAGAACTTGCCTCTGTCGTTAAATTCAACAGTCTTTACCTCCTGTATCCAAACTCACTCACCAATAAACTATTTCCTATCCTGGCAGAAATTTGATGAGAAATTCCCACCTGGAATCTGTGAAGCTTTTCCTGATGAAGGTTTCATTGAAACTAGCATGGTAATTCAGATTATCAGGTCTTTGAATCAGACTGTCTATCAGGTAAATTTTAGAACAGCCTTTTAATAGAATAATGCATGATGTACTAATGTAAATGCATCAATGAGATTCTGTAACACCCATTATCTGTAATAATAAGAGACTGAACTCTGCAACCCATGGTGTCCTATGGCAATGTGTTACAGTAAGGGTTCACCCATAGGAAGTTTTCAGTAGAGTGTCATTTTTATATTAAAGAATAGTTTTGTCAGTGTGTCCTGGACCACTTTCAAATATGAGTTTATACTGAGAGTGGGGTCCAACATCCTTAGCACTTCTCTGGCTGTGCCCTCTGGAGAATCACCACCCACTAACACGCTGAGCACTTTCGAAAAACCTGCTGATATTCACTTCTCAGCAGACTTAGTCTGCATTTCTTCTCCCTCTGGAAATCCTAAATGTAAGGTGAATGTCTGTGTTTAGTGACTTTGGAACTTTGGTTTCCAAGATCGAGAACATATTTTGGAGATATTATTTACCGCCACCATCTTCACACCCATGCATTAGAGGTTATTTTTTAATGCCATTGACTAGAGAAGGAAGGGATGTGCTCCATGTCATTCACACAACTCATCTCTAGTAGTTTGTATTTGGGATATGGTTTCTTTCCTCATGTATGACTTTATACAGCATACTGCAGATCAGAGATTTTCAGTGGAGTTAAAACTAATCAAGACAGCCTATCTGAATCAGTGTAGACATCGCAGAGTAAATCTTGGGCTATGTGCATTCACAGATAAACTTCTGCTTTATCTAGCTTATGTAGAGAACACTTGAATGTTTGTACCTTGCATTATATCCTGAGTTTGCTGTCAGAGAAGCTTGTGCCAGTGCAGAAAAAGCATTAGACCTCAGAGGATGAAGCTATATAACAGCCAGGAAACAGAATGTTGGCATATGGAGGCTGCCTGTCTCTGCTTTTATCTGTATTGTTGGAGTAGCAAGGTGATGATGCAGCAGCATGTCCTCCAGCCATTGGACACAACGCCCAGAATCAATAAAGACCATGCATACCTGGGGTCTTCCTTGCAGTAGATATCCAAAGTGTACGACACCTTGGTACAAAACAAAACCAGGACAGATATGTTTTCACATACTATCATTGCACCATTCAGCTACAACAGGGACATGTTCATAGTTTCATTCCTAAAATAACTTTATGAGATATTTATTCTTAGAGTCTGAACTTAGCACTATTCCTCACTGTCATGTAAGATAATGTGTGACTGCAGCAAGCCTAGAAAATGAAAACCATTTGAACATTCACCAGTTTCCTCTTCTCCTCATGGCTCAGGTACGATTTGAAAACCACAGGCCTCCCTCAGATGGAGATAATGAAGAGTAATTTTCTGGACCAGGGCTAGCACACAGGTGCTCCTGTCATGCATGGGAGGTGTAAGAGGATGAAATATGTTCAGTCTCCCTGTGGCTCCTGTGTGTTGACTCAGCTTGTTCAGACTAATGAGACAGTAGGACATCCTGTACATTGATGGAAATTTTCGGTTAATTTAGCCTGCAAATTGAAACAACTTTTCAGTGAACATTAGCAAATGGACTTTGTACAAAATCTGACAATTTGGCTAAAAAATTGTAGATTTTCAGAGGGTGGCATAAGAAATGTTCCCAGGTGAGAGGGCACTCCCCACTCACTGACAAGTACCATATTAGTCTGCCAAAGTGGAGGGCTTGTTTGTGATATTGTTGTAAGAATTACCTTAACATAGCAAAATCTGTTTTATTTTTCCTTTGGAAACTCGGTCTTCAGAAATTATCCTTAAAGTTCAAAATGTTACTACTACTTCTTTTGTCACACTGTGGCAGTCACACAACATGAAACATTTTTGCTCAGACAGTTAGCACTTGGCAAAGTTACAACATCTGAAAATGAGGTCTTATAATGGGAAGTATTAAATAACTATAACTCACTAAGCAGCTCTATCTATAAAAGCTCAAAAATATAGCTGTAAAAGCAGGAAAGCTCTCTTCAAACACAGCACCAGATTTCCATGTGATTTTGCTTTTTATCTGAGCTTACACTGAGACAATGAAGTCATCAGAAGGTCGAGTGACCCCACCTAAGGTCATGACTGGCAGATAGTGACCGAGTCACTATCACAGCCCATGGAAGTTCCTGGCTCTGAGAGAAGTACAAGGTAAGTGACACTAAGGTACATCTTCTCTCAGTTTCCATTATGTTTCTAATCTCTCTTCACTACAGTAATGAATGATAATGAGTTGCAATCTCTTCTCTGGGTTGTTCTTGCCGCTGCATCGGTGACACTTATCGTTACAATAATGATATAAGTGGAGAAAAAATTGTGCTAAGTGATATTATGAATAAGTAAACCTAAATAACTTACAAAATGAACAGCGGTTGCAATAACTTGTTCGAAAGGACAGTCTTACTCAATGTGTCCATGTCAGCAGGTCACCCTCTCCTTCACCCAGAACTGAAAATACTTGGGAAAAAAAGGACCTGATTCAGTAACCACTGCTTATGTGAACATGCCTTACTAATGCAAGGACGGGCAAGGACAAGTACATAACTGATCTCGTGATATTTACTATGCAAAATTAGAAATCGGGTTATCCAAGCACTGAGGGTGAAGTTCCTGCTATGTACTTAGGTGCTGGTGAATATTAAGTATTTCAGACCCATAGGGAACCAATTTTCAGAACTGCTTGGTGGCCATAATTAAGGTTGTTTTCTTTTAAAGAGCTCAGCACTTCTTCAAAAGGCAACAGATTTTCAAAATTCTTGGCACTCAGCAGTTCCCACTGGCCAGACTGTGATCTGTGGAGGCTGTTGGATGTTGTATCATAGAATCATAGAATGTCAGGGGTTGGAAGGGACCTTTAGAGATCAGCTAGTCCAACACCCCTACCAGAGCAGGATCCCCTAGAGCAGCCACACAGCAACGCATCCAGGTGGGTTTCAAAAGTCTCCAGAGAAGGAGACTCCACAACCTCCCTGGGCAGTCTGTGCCAGTGCTCTGTCACCCTCACAGTAAAGAAGTCTCTTCTCATGTTGTATCTGGTATTAAAACCTTATTTCTGCAGTTTGCCTGAGGAGGAAGGAGGTGACAAGGGAGTAGGAAAGAGCCTTCAGCTGCCTCTGTCTCTTTTTCTTCCCCTCCCTCCTTCTCTTTTCTCCTTCCTCTTCTTCCCCTGCTACCTTCATCTCCAGCACAGTTCCAAATAGAAAGAAATAGCAGCTCTGGGTTGGGTATGAAAAATACCATGGCAGAAGAGTGTGAGTTAGGGATAGTTTTGGGGAGAGGTGGGTAAGGACTGCAGTCAGCGGTGCTGATCACCTCTTGGTGTTTGTCTAATAGAATCATAGAATGGCGGAGGCTGGAAGGCACCTTAGAGATCATTTTAATCCAGCCTCCCTGTCACCAGGGTCACCACCTCTCGACTAGATCAGGCAACACATGGGGACCGACCGGGAACCCATAACATGTCCCATCCGTGTGTTCTCGTAACAGTATTAACAAAGTTGGCAGCTGGTGAAAACTCAATAGTGATGGAATCCTTTGTGTATTTTGACATGAGAATATTCTGTATGTTTGATGCTATCCCCTTAATCATCTTAAGCAGTGCTCGTGATCTTGCTTTTCCTTAGTCTGCTGAAATACTATGTCCTGATTTTTTGTGGCTAGCTGTAAATATGTGTGTACATGCGTGTGTGCAGTTCACTATAATTAGTTTATACGATATTTTATAAATTTTTTTTTTCACTCCCGATTTGTTATTTCCACTACCGCCATTCCTCTGTTATCTTGTTTTGCAAATTGAACTACTGGTTTCCTTTCTATTTAAAATTTGCATTTGATTCCTACAAGCACAGAAATACAAATCCACGCATAAATATAACAAGACCTGGAGGGAATGATGGGTGTAACTGGTTAGTTAGAAGTCCTGGTTGTAAAGGAAAGGAGTAGCCAAATATTCATATGGTAGGGGAGATTGCACTGTTTGTAAACCTTGGAACTCCCATAGTATGTAATGTGTGTCATGAGCTAAAGTGCAGTTTGAATTAGTTTATGCGATTTCTGTCACCTAAGCTGTTGCTACATCCGTCTTCTTCCCTAAAAAACCCACAACTAACTTGTTTATTAGCCTTTGCAGCTCTAGCAAACATTTTGCCGTGACTTAGATTCTGTTGTTGTGCTGGTTCCTTCCATGAATTGCCATTTCTGATGGAGAAAAGGAGAGAAATTATACTAAAATAATATTTTTCGTATGTAAATACTCATGTCCCAGGTCTCATTTGACAACATCATTCAGAAAGCTTATAATCTGTTTAAAAGTGCCATTTATTACAGCCACTATTTTTTTCTTGCCCTTTGGGTTAAGAAAAAAGTAAAACAGAGGTGAGATTTTTAACCTTTAGTTTGATAAAGTCTGGATTAGGGTGTAGAAGTTTTCAGTTGCTCAATGAGGTAATTAAAGCTTGCACTTCTAGTTTAAAGCATATTGAAAACTTTGAAACACCCATCCATTTTCTATCCATTCATATCTTATAAAGATTTAGTTCTTATGAAATCCACTAGAAAAGCTCTGTTGATGGTTTTGACATTGCTGGGGATATCAAGGAAAGTCTCATCAAAGCAGCCAGTCTGAAGAATTATGATCCCTTAAAGGAGAACCACAGTGAGGGTAGAATTGTTGCTCTCCACACTTGCAATACTTACTACGTATGTACTGCTGTGTGATACTAAGAATTTTAAACCTACAATAAAGGGATTGTTAAGGTGTTACTTTGATGAAGGACAATTTCTACTCTTGCCATAGTAAGCAGCAAATAGAACTAAGTAATCCATTTATTGAATTTTTATTGGTTTTTTTTTAGGTGAATAATCCATATAGCAACTTTTGATTTTCTGGAAGGTATTTGTTATTCTAAGTAGTTTAATGCTATCCAGAAATATTTCTGGTCCTACAGATTTGTTTTGAGTATATGATGCATGCAACTGGACCTTTGCTGGTTAATTTATCAGCTACATCAAAAAATATTTTCTCTGTTTCTATCTGGAATGAGCATAATTCTTTAAATTGTGTATCTGCTGGGAATACAGTGTTTCTGAATTCACAATTTGTATTCTATGTGTATACTGTAGTATTCACTTAACATTCATTTTCCATGAATGTTTCATGTACCTTGTACTGGTTAATAACATGAGGAGTCCATGTTTCCAAAACTATTCTTGTGGTGTGTTGGGGGAATTTATAAAACTGTTTTGACTACAGCTCACTAGCAGTTTGCAAATGGAATTTTTCGAGTCACTTCCAAACTCTGTTCTCTTGAAACCTCTTCTGCATCCTTCACAGATAGCCATAATGTTGCTCTCAAAATTTTTCTTTAAACTGAAAACTCTTCTGAAAGTTAATGCAAAAAGAGCACAAAAAGCCCAGAGCAATGTTTCATCTTAGCCCATATTCACTTCTATTTTGGGAGACATTGGCCCAGCTAGGGTCAGCAATTAGGAGATTACTTGATTATTCTAGAGAACCTTTATGAGAAATATAAACCATCATTTTTTATGAGAAAACCTGTTTCCAGGCCCTTTGCAGGGAGGGTTCCTACTGCTTTTCTTCCAGCATATCAAGTGCATTCATTTTACTTCTACATACAAATACTGGAGTTATAAAACACGCAAATTCCTCTATGTGTCTGCATTTAAGATTCATTCCCATATTTCTATCTCACTTTCCCCTTCTCCTTGCAGGAGCTTTACCCTTCCTGTGGTCACATTGTTATATATAACTCAAGGAGGGCAGTTTTGCTCTCTGATTAAATTTAATCAGTAACAGCTGCTGGATGTTGTGCTGGCAATGCTGGAAGTAGCTGCCCATTGCCCTCCCTCCACATCAGCCCTTGGTACCCGGCCAGTGCCTGGAGAAGCCGCACCAAATGGAGAAGGGACAGGTTGAACCACCAACTTATATATAACCTGTGCAATCCCCAGCTGTGGTTTTCCATTATTTTTTTGGTGATATAGGCCATTCAGGACTACAGCTTTCCAGAAATATGACTTTGATGGGTCTGTCATCAGCCATCTGAGACAGCCTTTCTGGGAATGTCACCAGAGCCCGGCAGTTTGGCAGATGTACAGAGTCACTGAAGCACCTGTGGAAGTGCAGTACAGGGAGCTGGATCATCATAATGCTCATTTTAACCATGCTATACTTGCTTGCAAAGATAATTTCAAGAGGGCAGTACATTATTTTTTAGGGAAGTCTGGTGGCTGCAGAAATCCTAAATCACAGCATTTGCTTCCTGCTTGGTGCTGATTTGGGCCAGTTCCAGCCAGCGGAGTTCCTTTTCCATTGTGCCATTTAATTACACGCTTACCCACGCTTCTCAGCTAGTAAAAGCCTTAATATATGGCCTCTTAATCTAATACCGATCTATTAAAAACTACACTCAGTGTTTTAAAGTGTTAGACAACAGATGGAATTGACAGTTTTAATAGGTAGCAACTAACATCATCTCCCAATCTACACCTCTGTATTGGATTTCAAGCAACTGATATCACTGTGGACATGTGCAGATATGGGGCTTGCATTTAAAGTCAGAAATTCAATCAATAGCCTGTCTTTCAACAGAGCTTACTAGATTATATCAGTTAGAAGTGACCATCTGGCCGAATCTTGGGAGTTCTGAGATATCATGTAGATCTTTTTCACTAATGTCATTTTTATTTGGTTAACATTAATAAACTGTAGCAAACATTGCAAATCTTGCAATCTGAAGCTGTAACTCAATTTTTGCCTTTTACATGAGACAAGTCAAACATCTGCTTCTCTAGAGGGAACGTGAGCGAGAGCAAGCAAAAGAAAGATGCTATTGCTCTGAAGATTTTACTGTCTTTCTAGGTGTTGTGAAATGATGGAAAGTGGCAGTCTTTTTTATTTACTAAAAGACAAGTGTGTTACTAAAAGGTATCCAACAACTAATGTGATTATTTCTGTGAATACAAAATATGT
>NW_009707657.1:52624-73316 GCF_000703405.1 Apaloderma vittatum | reverse complement strand
TGTAGGTAGCATTCTGGGGGTTAAAGTTTCAGAGTATTCTATGACTGCGATAAAAGAGGAACATACATTACATATTCATCTACCAGATTTATGCTACAAATAAAGTCTAACTTTTAATCTGGTACAGTCAATATATATCACAAATCTGTGATCAGTCATTTAACTCTGTCACAACCACAATGCATGAACTCTGAAAATACTTTTTTAATATCAAGAATATTCTCTTCACTTATACTTTTCTGCTCCTCAGGATTTAATGTGAAATTCTATTTTGTGTTTCACTGAGCACTGGCACTATTAGAAGTCCAGAAATGCTCTATTCACAAAAAAAGAAAATTAAGGTCAGCATCTCAGGTCTAATTATAACTTTGTATACAGAAGTGGCACAACAGTGATTCAATTATGCAAATTATTATCATTGCATTTTGATCTTGCAAAATGAAAACCAGGAGTGATTTAGGAATGGATCTGAAACCTTGAAAATATGGAGATTATTCTTTTTGATTGTGACCCATTTCTGATCAACTGAAATTAAAAAGATTTCAAATAGTATAATGCATCATGAAAGCCCATAGGTGGGGAGGAGGAGAAGCAAGGCAGATGACGTTGCTAAAAAGTAACAATGCAGAAAGAAATTGTAAAAAAAAAAGGGTATTTGGGAACTTCATTAAAGTTGTACCTCTCATGGGGTCCTGTTGCAGGGTTTAGGGAACAGGGACTGGATTAGAAAGATGTATGTCCTTCTCTTGACCTTGGTACTCAGAACTGTAAGAAGTTAGGCAAGCCCTTTCATAGAATCATAGAATTGTCAGGGTTGGAAGGGACCTTAAAGATCATCTAGTTCCAACCTCCCTGCCATGGGCAGGGACATCCTCCACTAGACCATGTGCCTTGTGAACCCCCATTTCTCCATCCAAAAATTATAAGAATGGTTGTTACTTGCCTTTATTTTAGGAAACTAAGTTATGTTATTTAATGCATTCTAAAGAGCCAGGCTGTGTTGCTATTGCAAAGGGTTTCACTTATAAAATGGAACCAGCTAACTTGGACCTAAAACAAACCCACGCTGCATCCCACAAAACAAAATCTGGAGTACAGATAAACCCCTTATATCTTCTAAACAATAGGAAAGGGTAGAATTTCAGTGGTGTCAATGTAAGAAGGAAATTTCAATGCTGGAAGGAAAATAGAACCTGGAAAAACTGCAAAATCAGGGAATTGTACCCCTGATAAGTTAAATACTTTTTTGGAAGAACAAAATTTCAGTAAAGACTGCCCATGAAATATCTTGGATATATATTTTTTGCAAGTAATATTTTATTTCTGTAGTTTATTTTCCTGGTTTATGGTGAAAGCTGAAAAGCTGAAATGGCTTTCAGTTCTTGATTTTTTTTTTCCTGGTCACCCCTCTCTCTTGGAATTCTTATTCCAAGTATGTAAAAAATATTGTTTCTTCCAAAATACATCACAGGTGATGCTACCATTTTTCAGTCAGATCTAGCAAGGGAATAGAATTTTGCATAGCAAAGAGAGTCTGAAGAAGTTGTCTTTCTTTTTTTCTTTGCTATCTGTGAATCCATCAGATTCCTGAAACCGCCAGTGGCCAACTCCACTCTTGAGCAAAGTTGAAAATTTTGCAATATTTATTTAGAGGAAAAAAACCAAAATACATCTGCAGGAAGAATCCCCCTACACGTATCGATTGCTAGTACTTTACTGAGTATAGTTAATGGCTTCTTCTACGCTAGCAGGCTATGCACATACAGTACATTTTTTAACTTTCTGTTTCTCACTGTAGTTAATAAATCAGGATGCAGATGAGAGATTCATAGTTAATTTTCAGTAGCTAGCACAGCATGTCTCAGCCTATAAAATCCTGGAAGTCCTGGGCTGTGAATTCCTTGATACTGACAAGCCAAACAGCTTAGAAATTACAATTATAAGTTACAAGTGTCTTAAGGGTTGTTCTTCTGACATAAAACTAATTTCATGTTTTTATTCATAATGTGAAAGAGATGAGAGGATAGGGCGTTATTTAGATTGAGCTCCCAGAGATATCACAAGCTCTGTGTCCTGATTATAATGGGAAGAGATCACTTACTTTGTTCCTTATAGCTAGTTGATTCTTTCTGTGTGGGTTTTGTTTTTTTTTTTTTTTTACAATTGGGCTAACAAAAAGTGGGATTTCTTTCACTTTTCATCCCAGCTCTGTTCATAGGCAGACATCTACTGGTGACTGTTATTTTTTTCCTTAATGGTAGTCATACCAGTGTGTATCAGGCTCCTTCCTTGGAACTGGTTCCAACTTGGCACCTCCTTTTACAAGAGTGATCCACACCAGTGAGCGGTCTTACCTGAACCATTTTCTTTGGCCACGCAACTGCCAGAGTAGAGAAGTGAGAAGGTGAAACCTGGGAAGAAGCCAAGAAGCAAGAAGATTCAGAGGGTGAAGAAAGTCCTTTTCTCCTCTTCCCTGAAAGGAAACATAACATTCTACATGACATTTTATAAGGGCATGTAGTGATTGGACAAGGACTAATGGCTTTAAACTGGGTAGATTTAAATTAGATATGTGGAAGAAGTTCACTGTGAGGGTGGTGAGACACTGAAACAGCTTGCCCAGAGAAGTTATGGATGCCTGAAAGTGTTCAATGCCAGGTTGGATGGAACTTTTAGCAATCTGATCTAGTGGGAGATGTCCCTGCCCACAGCAGACTTTTGGAACTAGATGATCTTTAAGATCCCTTCCAACGCAAACCATCCCAAGATTCTACGATTCTGTGATTTTATGATTCTACTCTGTAGATGGTAACTCACAACTCAAAACTCCCCCAGGCCTGTTGGTATCTGAGGGGTGTCCTAGGGGTGTTCTGGCACCCTGAAGCCCATTACGGCTGTGTCACCAGAGCCAATGTTGGTTACATTTTGGCACATGTGCTGATATTGGCAGAAATTAGGAGGCCTAGAGTGAAACAAAGCAAGAACTTGGATCCAAAGCAGATTCCTTCCACAAACGTCTATATACACATGAACATGTCAAGGTAGATGGAGGAAGGTAGGCCAAGAGAGTCATAAGACAATAGTGAGAGAGAGAAGGGGTTTCATTTTCTGACAGAGGCCTGCCAAAGCTTTTCCTCCCTCTTTCTGAAAACAAATTTGGCTCTTGTTCACTGCTGGAGACCAGGAGTGACTCTGCTTTGGTAGTTGAATTGTGCTGGCCCCCAAACACTTAAATGATCTGCTGTGGCTTCATTCTCGATTTGCACATGAAACTGAGGTTTTGTACTACTTACAGCTCCAGTAATTCCTACATGAAAGCACAATGTCAGTGTTGGCAAATTAAGATATTGAACAGGTAATATAATTTTAGCTAGGAAAGATGAAGGTACTTACATCTCACTCAGAAAATTCCATGCTTTTATATCTGCTGGACTCAGCCAGTTCCTTTTTCAAAGACTTTTGAAGTGGGAGCGATCTCACCTAGTTTTAGGTATCTAAAATTGGGGTGCTGAGTCTAATCAAGTTACAAGGTGGAATTTTGTTGTGACTTGATCTTTCTGTAGAAAAACATTAAATCTCATATTCTCTGCTGAAAGGGAGGTAATTTAAGTGAAACTTAGATGTTTTGGCAGTTTCTTTAGGATTTCAGAAATGGTTTAAACAAAAATCCGCTTTCTGCAAATAAGGAAGGAATCTGACATAATTGTTGAAGTCTCATGTCAGCAAAGGGCCAAGAGCTGAAGGATCGTAGAGAAAATATTTTCTTTTCCTCCACTCCTCCTCAAATGTAGTTTTACAAGGTCAAGATTACAACATGTGTGTCCAAAGAAGGTTCTCAATGCACACATTGGTTTTCTTATTTCGTGATAGGTTAGTGGGAAATTTCCTTTTTTCATAGTCAGCTGTCACATTTCTGGAGCCCTAATTTACTTGAAAAATAGAGAACCTTTCTCTTTTTGTCTTTCAACATGGAATAAGGGCTTTAAAGAACCTCATCAGAGTTTCTGCATTCATCTAAGATTGATTTAAGGAGGACCTCTGAATGTGGATTTTTCTGACCTAAGGTCTACATCACAGAGAAACAGAGACTTGGATGGAGTTATTTAGCGATATTTACTTGCATATGGTACTGAACCAAGGCAAATATGAACTGGATGCTATGTTCTATTTCTGTCACTCACCTCTTCTGCAGGCTTGAGCAATTTGCTTCAGTTCTTTGGCTACAGTTGTGGATCAGATCACAGGATGCCATCCAAAACTTGCCTTGCACCTCGTGTATAAATGCAGACCTGCCTAGTGGTCCATACTAGATTTCAATCTAAATTCATTCTGTTATTATAACAGAGAAAATGAGACTTAAGCTTAACTGGGAAGTGGATGGGACAGTGAAGTGACTTGATCTTTGCTAGGCTACCTTCTGCAGATATCCTGCAGTTGGCAATGGACATGTACAGAGCTGGACTAGGTTTTCAGCCTCCGTTGAGTCAGACAAGTGCAAACATGGAGTTTCACTTCCTGATGGTTTGTCTACATTCATCACTTTGGACAATAAATCTTTGGGGAGTAGGTGTTGTCTCTTGCTGTCCATTTATACTATGGCAGACTGTTATTATCATTACAATTATAATTATTGTTATTATTATTATTATAATGCCATAATAAAACATTATTATGTCATAATAAAACATTACTATTACTATTACTATTACTATTACTATTACTATTACTATTACCATTAAATTTGCTTTGCCATATCATTCAAAGTTGTCCATTATCTTGGGTAGTCTTTTTCTGTGTTACTTTTCACTTTCTTTTTCATTTTTTGTCACAATTCTGCCAATCTGCCACATGTGAATCTTGCTTGAATTAGACTATAATGCAAGTCTAGCTGTGTTGAGGCAGATTGTGAACGATAAATATAAAAGAAAAACAACTTGCAGCTGCTGGAAAATGCACTACAATCTCTGTGCTTGCAAAGACAAAATCCTAGGTCAACCTAGAAGGGTTTTCAAGATATTCAGGTTATATACCTGTGTAAGGGAAATGCTAACTAAGTGTAGGATATGTTTGAAAGGTTGGATTTGGTTAATTCATTGCACAGAGAGGCCACTTGGAAGAGAGTTCTCTTCTCTTCAGATTAGTTTTTGCTCACAAAATCTTCATATTTTGAAGTGTTGTTCCTTGCTGGAACTATTTTCATTAATATTTTTGAAATTTCTTAACAAGTAAAAAGTCTCTAGGAATCTTATAGTGATCCCTACCTCCTTGAAGAATATATTTTCTAAATATGAAACAACTACTCATTATTTGCTTTCCAAGAGGGAGAAAAGTGGAATATGTTCAAATGGAACTGTGTCAATCTGATTGATGATATTAATTTAATTTGATTATGTTTGTGGTTTGCATGATTCTGCAGTAACAGGGCTTTGAAAAAAGTGGAGGAAGGAAAGGAAAGGAAAGGAAAGGAAAGGAAAGGAAAGGAAAGGAAAGGAAAGGAAAGGAAAGGAAAGGAAAGGAAAGGAAAGGAAAGGAAAGGAAAGGAAAGGAAAGGAAAGGAAAGGAAAAAGGAAAGGAAAGGAAAGGAAAGGAAAGGAAAGGAAAGGAAAGGAAAGGAAAGGAAAGGAAAGGAAAGGAAAGGAAAGGAAAGGAAAGGAAAGGAAAGGAAAGGGGAAATCTAAGCCCTCCTTAGAGGGAAAAGCCCTCAAAAATGTGTGCAATGTAAGGATAGTTCCCGGGCCTGGAGATTTCAGTCTCAAGCAGCGAAGCTGGAAAAAACTGTGTGAGAGCTGGGAACAGTTTACTGTGTTTAGTGGAAAGGGGCAATTGGGATAGAAGACTGTTACACAGAGAGAAATGGAAATATTAAAACAGAGGAGAGGACAGGAAGAAGCTGCAATAAGAAGATGAGGAATAGAAGGAAACAAAAGGCAAGAAGAGATGTGCTTGATGGGAGACTGCAATACTGAAAGCCTTGTAATTGAGAAACTTGCCAACAAATTTAGGCAGCACGTGAAAGGCTTGTCTTATGCTTTGTGCAGATCATCCTCCCACGTCTCTAGGATGTCCCACAGTAGATCCAGAGTTGTGCTTATTCCTTAGGTTATACCCAGCTCAATCTGACTGCAACTAATATGGAATTGAACATTCCTCACAATAACATGCCTGACAGCCCAACTTGATATATACGAATGAAACAAAATCAATGCCTCCACTACTAATAAATGTTCAAAGTGTAGGATTTTTGGTGAAGGATAAGGAGAAATACATACTGCATAGCATTAATTGCATATCTCTCAAGCACAAAATGCTGATATATTATGACTTTAAAAAATATATGATGATAATATATTGCATACATTGCAGAAAAAAATATGTCTTTCCCTTGAAAATCTACTTTCTCTGACAAGTTGATGTAATCATTTTAGTGAAGGAAGAGGGCTGCAGAGAGGAAACCTGGAAAGATTTGAAGGTTAGAAATGTTGAACAAAAGGCTGAGGGTTTACTTTGCATGCAAATAAGTAATTCATC
Organism: Apaloderma vittatum; assembly: GCF_000703405.1. Taxonomy (NCBI): domain Eukaryota; kingdom Metazoa; phylum Chordata; class Aves; order Trogoniformes; family Trogonidae; genus Apaloderma; species Apaloderma vittatum. Next base: position 66,788 of record NW_009707657.1, on the reverse strand, counting down.
ACAAATCCATAAACCAATTAGTAATGAACTAATGATATTGCTTAACAACTGTATTTTTGATTAACATATAAATAATTTAGGTGAGTATTTCTTTAGTCGTGCCAGTTTCTGCTATTATTTACTAGCCTTGTCATGGCTCCTCTTAGATCACATGTCCCTTATAAAACATTTCCCAATCTATTGCAAGGACCAGTTTGTTTTAATGTGCTCAGTTAACACTGCTGGAGCTATTAACAAGCTTATTAGCATAATCCATTGTGATATATCATTGTATAAAAGTTCAGCTCCACAACTGAATGGGACTGGGAAATGGCTTTGAAGATTTTATGATACAATAACTATCCATTTGATAAGCAATTAAAAAGATATTCTGAGACACTAAGAGTGAAGACAATGGCAATGCGAGGAAAAGAGGAGGGATTTGAGAGCAGAAGCTGCTGCCTGGTGTGGGAACCATGGAAGTGAGATGTGTTGCTGCTCCTTAGTCACAAATTGCATGCTGTTTCAGGGCTCTAAAGCTCCAGTAACAAGTTGGGTCTGACTTTGTCTTTTTAAGCAAGAAAAAAAAAAGCCGTTTAAGGCTCCATATCTCTGCTTGCTCACCCATGATCAATTTCTCGACCTCTCAAAAGAACATTTTAATACACAGCTGAACCTCTGATTTTATGCTGGCTTTTTGCTTCTGTTAAATTTCACATTCCTTTTCTTAGCTGTATGCATTATCCTCAGTGAACTTCTGCAGAGAGAAGCAGAATAAAGGTTACTGGACACATTACTGCACATTATCGTTCAAAACTCGCATTGTATAATATGGCTGTATTGTGCTTTTAAAAATGAACATGTAATGAAAAGAGTAGCATCTTTATTGTGAAAAAAACTAGCTTTTCAAGAAAAGCGTTGCATTCTCTGACATGCAATAGCTCTGATATGCTAATACTTCTGTTCAGCTCAGTCTTGATTCTCCAGAGATTATTTGACCAAAGTGTCCATTGTCCATATAATAGGAAATATTCATGATATCGTGCACTCGCACAGAATTTTTGTACTGACTTACTTCGATGTCTTACATACATCAATTAATTCTTCCTCCTGATGAAGAATGGAATGGAAAGCTGATTTCTGAAGGCAGCATGATATAGTCGTTTGCACAGAAAATGGAGACTTGGTTTCCAATCTTACTGTCATTCCCAGGCTGTGTGATCATATGCAAAACTTGTCGCTTCTCTAGGACTCAGTTTCCCTGTTTCAAAAACTTTTATGAAAATATCTATCTTTCAGAGTCCTTTGACATTTTTGTATGAAAAGCAATTACATCTTGAATAGGGGGTGTTACACTGAACGTGCTACCTAAGGTAATAAGGTTTAAATTATTTATCTTGAGTCCCAAATCCAGTTGCATTAAGAGGGGGGCATTATATTTTTAACTGTTTCAAATCTGATATCGTGCTGAACATTCCTAAGAGTTGTATGGCAACTGAGAGTGTACCCATTTCCTTATATATAATTATCCTTGCAAAGAGATTTTTCCTGAAGGCAGACACATGAGATGGAGTCCAGCATGTTTGGGAAAACAAGTCAGAGAGATGTTTCTGCCCACTGCAGAGGCATATGCATGCAGGCATCATTCTTGTGGCCAATCATATTAACAAGCTACCTCTGAAGAGGAAGGATTAGAATATTTTCTGTCACTTTTAGCTGCTTTTGTGGTTGAAAATCAAACTTTTCGGGAGTGAAAAATTATATGAGAAATTAGTAGGTTTTTAGCAAAATGTGCAGCTGTACTTTCTTATCGGAAAAATGAACACTGTAAAAGGATTTTCTTCCTGTGCAACTGTGATAATCAGACACATTTTCTCCCATAGGCAAAACTAATCCTGGTGGATGGAACAGCGTTTTGCATTTGCTGAATACAGAGAACACATACAGAAAAAAAGTCCAACTGGTAGCGTAACATACTCTGATAAGCTAAAGCAGTAGACTAAAGAACGTGCTGCTTCAGATCACTAAGCTACATGTATTTAGTATCATGGTAGAAATCTTGCTGCGCTAAATAGAGGTGTGATCTAGTGAATTTTAAGGAGTTATTCATCTAAGGAAAAGTTGTGGACGAAGACCAACACAGCCACGCTGATCAATGGATACCTGGGAGTTCTCCAGGTACCAGGAAAAAGTCATGATGGCTTTCACCAGGCAGGGTGGCTCCAGGGTGCTTGCCCTCCTGATGAGGATGATCAGAGCTGCTGATGTAAAGGAGAATTAGATGAATCTTCTCCAGGTTCTGGTTACTGACAGCTCCTGGGAGAGCCCCTTAGAGCTGCTAGGAGGTTGTTGAGGAAGAGCTGTCTTGAGAGTGCCCCACTCACGCTTTGTGCTGTGCCACTTCTGCCCTGCCTGAGAATTAGGAAACTGAAATGGGTGAGTAAAGACACTTTTGTCTCCTGGTCTGAAGTCCAGCATCCTCTGAGCCTCCCTGAAACCTGAAGACTCAGGTCTTATATATCTAATTGTTTTCCAAGAGATTGGATGATATATACGGCATCATCATTTTAAAGTGGGTTCAAACTCAAAGCTGTGGGCTTCATTTGAGTGCAGTGAGAAGTATCATACACCTCTGGCCAAGGAATCGCAGCTCATTTAGCAGATAAATTGAGATGACAAAAATGGCACAATTTAAATATCAGCAATCAACAGGAACAGGGGAGGGGAAGAGAGAGAGGGAGCACAGCTTCTTTTATTATAGCCATCTTAGTGCTTCAACAACAGGTAGCAGTATTACATATTCCCTTTCCACTTTAAAGCTCTTGTAATTTCCTTCCTCGTGTCGGGGCGATTTTATTCATTGTTTCCTTGCAGCAGTGATTGATGTTCTGAGCTGCTAATCTCTCTGAGTGATAACTATTTTCATGTAAGTCCATGAGTCTATGACACAGGCTGCTCGGCCAGGGCTACTGCTGACTACTTATTTTGTGCCTCATTTACATTTCAATCTTGGCCTCATGAATGTAAAACCTAGGCTGCAAATTAATAACAGGAAGAATATTAGACCGCTCCAGAGTGGGGGAACAATGCAAATCCACCAGAGCACAAGGCTTTACCATTGTGTTCCGGGAGGGACTCATTTATTGGCCGGCAGTGAATGACATTACAGAGAATGGCATATCCAGAGTGACACAAATTTATTTCTGTCCCCAGCGCTCCAGTATATTTTCATAGAATCAGGGGGCTATTTGTCTAGGGACAATTTAGTTTCCATGAAAAATTTAAATGGTTTCTGTGGAGATAGTGGAGTGAAATTTAATTTGTTTCTCATTTACTACAGCAGGTATGAAAAGGAGAAAAATTGGATGTCTGATGGGCTGAAATTGGTGCTGTCCCTCCCCACTATCCCCAAAAGGCCTGTGGGCCTATATCATAGAGATTGAGCAAGACTACCTCATCCCTCCCCTTAGAGAATGGTAACCTTAAACCAACTTACAGAAAACCTTTGGGGAGGCTGCCAATCACCCTGAAAACAACATTTCCATCGATCCCCTGTCTGTGTGATTTATGGCTTCATTTTACGGTAATTGAGAATTAGTGAGAAGATTAGCAAGGCTCAACACTTCACCTTGATATGCACACTAAGCACCGTAATTTGTCACTAAGGGATGTCGGACACTTTTTTAGTTACACGGGGTTCCCATCTAATTGAATTTGGGGATAACATGGAAATTAATTTGACACAGGAAAATTTTGAATGCAGCCATTTCCTCTATTGTAATGCACAATACTGGGCTTCTTTCAGGGGCAGCTATATTGATCCTGATCACTTTCAATTGTGGCCAGCTGAAGGATGGAATACACTAAATCTTATTTAAGCTCATATGAAAGCAGTTCATCTGCAGCAATCTGTGGCAGATAAAGAATATTACCTTTCATTTTGTCTGACTGCATCAAGATGAAGTTTTGAAAATTTACTTCTTGCAGCAAATATACCAAATGTCTAAAGTCAACAGTTACAATTCAATTACAAACCAGCTCTTGTGGGCTGTTTACAGGGTAATTTGCTACTTAGGCAGCAAATGAAAATACTAACTATACTGTCCATGCATAGAGAAGTTGCAGCACATGGAGAAGCCCCAAGGAAAGACAAAGAAAAAAGATTCCAAACTTCTTGGCAATTTAAAGTGCTGCCCATTGGATTAGTCTAGTTATAGCTTGAGTGGTTTCATACACAATCATTTTTTGTTTGTTACAGAGCTGTTCTGTGGGAATTTTATTTTATCTTGGTTGCTTAGCATCAGAGTCACAAAGATGGGACACTGTACAGATCTTTTCATATCTGAGAGACATTCTACCATAGGACTTACCTGCACTTTTATTTTATTACAGCCCTATTTCTTATAACCCCTTTGTATATTTTACTTTAGCCTTCAAATAAGGACTTTGGTTTCAGCAAACTACTTAGAGAGATAGTTTCCTGAGAAAGGTGCTCCCTGCTGTGAGTAGGGGAAGAAGAGCTTGGTAGTTTATGCCAGAGGGTGCTTTGCTGTGATATTTATGGACATTCTTTACCAGACGATCTGGCTTGCTTTGTTCATATCTGTTTTAGTGATAACTGACTTGAGATGAGCTATAATCAAGAGATATTATTTATTACCTATTATTATTACATGACGGATTTGGATCCAATCATCATTACATCGATATTCAGAAAGACTTTTGAAAGGTTTAATGGTGGTGGTTTAAAGTTGATATTTATGCAACCCTGTTCAGTAGACATGGGTACATACCAGCTCCTCTGGACAGAGAGGATGTTCCCCAGTCCACAGGGATCAGGAGATGGTACTTAATGATCAGAGATATGTGAATGTGGTCAATAAGTCTAACCTGGAGCTCTCAACATGTGGCCATACAACTTGGAAGAAATGCTATGCTGAAAGCTGTCCTCATCCAAATACCAAATTCCCTGGAATTACTGATGACAAATAGTGATTGTTGTTGGCACATTTATATCCCAGAGTACCTTAGTCTCCTCTAGGCATATTATTTGGTCTCAGGGGTTTACCTGCAAGTAGGTTACTGCAGGAGATGATGAGTGGCAATACTGCGAGAGGTCAAGCTGTTAGAAATTACTGTAATTTTACTTGTTTTATTCCTAGAAAAGTTGCTCCTCAAACTGGTTATTTGATGAATCCTGTTAAAAATAGGATACTGCATATCTAATTCTCTTATCACATTTTCATGGGTTGTTTTTACTAATGTAATATAAAAGGATGCTAACATGACAGAAATGCCACTAATATAATAAGCTTAAAGGAATTTGAATCATGTTAGCCAGGGTTTGCTTTCATATTTGGATGCCTTCTGGACCAAATTAGAGAAATAGAGCTCTCCGATACAATGAGAAACATATTAACGTAATAAAAAACTTACTAATACAATCAAATATCCACATTTGATTTATAGGCCAAGCTATGGCACCTAGCACAAAAAAAACCCCCAAAGTAGACTTTTATTCCCTTCTGAATGGCAAGCAGTAAGTCATGATGTTATAGTTTTCCATGGTTTTGTGTCTTTTCTAAAAAAAAGGATTTTCATTGCCTACAAATGTACCCATGCAAAGGTCTGTCCATTCCAAGGCAAATTAGAGGATTTGTATTATAAGGTCACAGTTTCAGAGATATTTACATGTTTCCTGTGTTGGCTTTACGAAGAGGAGAGGAGAGGAGAGGAGAGGAGAGGAGAGGAGAAGAAAAAGAAAAATAGGGAAAAGGGAAAGAAATAAAGAAAAAATGAACAAGAAAGAGCAGGAAAGAGCTAAAGTTGTGAAAGATTGAAAGAGTGAGCAAGGTAAAGAAAATAAAGACAGAAGAAAGAAAAATAAAATAAGATGCAAAACCATGAGCATAACTGTAATTTTGCCTGAAATAAAAAAAAATATACTCAGTGTCTGAAGTTGTATCACCTTAGTCTCTGATCTTGTCAATTTTCAGAAACTGAGGGTTATATACAGAGGGATTCAAACCAACTGTAGGTATTTGCTTTCAAAATGACTGTCCTCAGCACCTTCAATCTTTTGCTTTAAGACTGCAAGTGCTTCTATACCAGACACACTGTGGTCTTTGACCATGAGTGGGTGTTGAAGGTTATACTTCTGGGTCTTGGTCTCATCACCTGTGAGCATTTGGATCCCAAGTCCCACCTAAGCAGAGGAAAGGGCTATTCTCTTTCATTTAACTCTCTTGAGGTATTTGATAGAAGATTCATCTCTTAAAATATGATGATAGTTCACACTTTCTTTTGAGGTACAGCTTTTCAGAGCAATTTTATAGTGGTCAGAACGTTCTGGTCCAACTTCTGCCTTTGCTTGAAGAAATTCAACCCTGAATCGCTCATCTTATCACAAGAATACTGCATGTTCTGTGCGTATGTCCCTGGACATACTGAATGCATTTTCCAGCCGAGAGAGAGCAAACCTGAGTGTTTTTAGCAGATAGATTGGAAATGGATCCATGGTTAAGAAGAAAGGGGCTCATTTCCATGTGAAATGTTTCTGTTTTCTACACTAGATGCATTAGATGGGCCTCCATTTTTCACAGCAATGAAATAATAGTTTACATGATTAGTCCAGCTCTCCTATAAAGTTTTTCATATTTATAATGTAATGTTAATCCATGCCACCTACTTTATTTTGACATCTTCCCCAAAGGTGACCTGTCTTTGGGAAATTTATTCTTTTAAAATGTGCATACACACAAATGTCTCTGTTTATGTTAGCTAAGATGATGGCATAAAAGTTTGCCTTGCCTTTGGAGTGGAAAGTGATGAGCCTTACTACGCTGTTTAAATCCCATCCTCAGAATTTGGATGGTTGCTAAAAATGTGCCAACAACTGGTAGTGAGTGGTGCAGACAGCTCCCTTATCTGACATCTTAAAGCTGTTTTCTGATCTTCTTGGCCAGTGCCATCAAGAGACTTACAGATAAAAACAAATTCTTTAAAGAAGTTAATCTAATTAAACCCCTTCAAAGAAGTAAAGCGTGGGGACAAAATAGCCATGGCTGTCAGTCTTGTTGGTAAGATGTGATGCAGTCTTCATTATCGGCCAACGTTTTCTACCTATGGCCTGCTGAGTTACAGGACTTTACTGTAGTCTGGTTGAGGAGGGCCATGACTCTTGTGTTGCCAGTTGTAAAACCAAGATGAAGTCAGATAAATGTATGTGAGCCCTGGGATTTGAAAGCCTGCTGTGAAGAAGGACTCTTGAAGTGATCCCATGCTGGCCTTATGCAAAAAAACTGTAGTTATGTTATTTTCCATGGAGGAGATTGAACTATGGCTGTTGACTTTTCAAAATTATTTTATTGTATCTTTACTACCTCTTATTTCTCAGCATCATCTGATGGCTCCTAGAGTATGAGGTGGGTTGAGCTCCCTTTTTTCCAGGCACTGGACCATCCAGGGGACTGTTGTGTGATTAACTGTGATGAAGGAGAGGAAAATCTGGATACCACCTATAATGATTTATAATGTTATAAGATATTTTAAAGCTCACCTCGAGCTTTGAATATATTTAGGTACAGATTTTGTATTAGTTTGAGGTTGGAGTCTTTTCTGATTGTGTTTCATCTCTGTGATGAACGAGCATTCACAGGGAATTACATATAGTAAAAGACCCGCAACAGTGGGTCATTATTCCAGTTCTAGAATGAAGTGGCCTAGATTTTTTTGCCACTTCTCCTTTCTTTCGGGTTTTCATTACCCAAATTAAAATGAAAGAGGTCAAATATATGTCATGATGAAAGATGCTGAAGATGCTGGTAGAACCAAAATTCTAATAGGGATAATGGTCTTCCAATGACAAGCTCAACTGAAAGCAGTAAGACTGTTGTCTCCACTCACCTTTTTCCCTAAGAGTCCTTCATAAGATGTGTGTTCTTGAAAACAAATTCCCAGACCCTCTTTTGCACACCGACTACCCTGAGTGTCCCCAGTTAGGTGACTGCATTTCATCACCCCTGAATGTCCCTGTTTGCTGGGTGGTGTTTAACACAATCCAAGAGAAGACAGAAGAGCAGAAACACCTAGGCCAACCCCTGCCAATGCAAATTGTTGAGAATACAAGGACTGCAACTGAGTTTCACCCTCCCTTTTCTTATGAAGAAATTAACTGTTATTAAAAATAACTGCAAAAAGACGATAGTCTGTGGGTCAGAATGAAAGAACAAATGGTGCAGAGCAGCAGCAGCATGAAGTAATGATAATTAGAAGCAAAAACAAAACTAACTTAGGACACTTCAGAGCTAAAGTGGATTTAATGCAAACCCCAAACAAACAAATCAAATGCTTTAAACAGAAGAAATTTACATAAGATGCTCCTTAATGTAATTATGGAATAGGATATAATTTATCATCACGACTAGGGACTTCCTCTATCTGTACTAAAATGTATGGAAGGACTGTACTTCTGTAATTACTAGTGCACCTGTCCATGAACAAGCACTCCTAGGAGGGACATTGGTTTAAAAGTAAAAATGACCTATGATACTCGAGAGGACTTGGTCTCCATAAGTTTCACTCCACTAGGTCAGGCTTCCATGTTTCTCCTAAGATCCAGCCTTGCAACATTGCAAAGACAGACATCACATCTGGCTTCCCACACACACCTTGCTTGCTATAGGGCAGAAAAGGAGTCATGAACAGCAGGCAAGCTGCGATGCTTTGAGGAACCTGTTTTCTTCCCTCTCTTGGCTATAAGGTGACTTGCCAGAGAAGCTGGATATGGCTTTCCTCTGATGAGAAGGGGACAATAGGAAGAGAATGTCCTGAGTCGGGTCCATCTGCTTTTTTCTGTTCTCCCAGTTTCTGCTGGAGAGAATCTGGGTCGATTATCTCTCTGCTTTACTTGAGAGAAAAAATCAAAAGAAGACCTTGTCCCCTTTCAAAAAGTATCTCAGATGAGTAAGAAACTTCAAGCAAGAGCTCAGATAATCAGACTTCCAGTAGACAAGAGGTAGCTTGAAATCCTACTATTAATGATTAGTTTGCTATAGATGTCCAGATTATGTGAAATTGAATAACAATTCAAGTCTAGAAACTGCCAGACCTTTACACCTCTCATGACTTCCAACAGTCCTCATAGGTTCAGAGCAGACATTGCCGCTTTGTTTCCCTGTGCTTTGCACCCTGGCTTTCTTGGGGACTATAAAGCAACCCTGTGCTTGATGGGAGCAGGCAGAGGGGGATGGGCCCAAGCAGCAGGAGAAAGCGTAACTGAGAGACTGATAGAGACATCCTGACAGCTGCAATGGGTCATCAATAGATCCATCACGCCAGTAATTTGCAACAAATTTAACATACATCGCTTTGGTCAGGCCACGCTGTATCTGTCTTGTCACAGCATCAGAGTGAATAACACTTAAATCGAGTGTCACCGCTGACCTTCCTGACCCTCGAATTGACACTGCTGCTTGAGCTTGGCCTAGTTGGCAGCAGATGTAGGGAAGATTAGTACAAAAGGTGCGGAGGTGCAAAGGGAGGATGGAGCATAACAATACAGCTTAACCAGGCAAACAAATGGGATCTCTGGGTTCTCTGCCAGTCCTGCTTTGTGTGATGAAGTGCTGGTATTTATTTAGACCTACTTTCAGTGTTCTTTAGTCACATTATTAACTATGTGTATGTTTCTCAGTCTGACTGATTTTATATGTATGCATGTAGCAGGCATATATACATGCAATAAAACTTATAGACTTTAAGGTGACCATGATGGAGACAAAAGTCCTACAGAAGATGTAGAACATAAACAATAAAAAAAAAATAAACTGCACTCTTCTGTGTTTGAAACACAAGACCCAGCCTGTGATATGAATGGCTGTTTTGGCTGTGTTGCCACTTTCAGCATGTAAATGCAGACCTAGACCTATAATAAAAAACCAGGTTTCACAAAAAATGTGTCTCAGGAAGGAAGCCGGAACATCAAGAGCCGTGTCATCAAAATCTTGTGATAACTTGGGGCATGTTAAAAAACTCCAGGAAGAATGAAGAGCCTCTGAGCAAGCACAGCCAGACTGGAGCTTGGAGAAATTTGAAGATTAATTTAACTTAGAACCTGTGAGCAAGACTCACCAACCAGCTAGATGACATTTTTTCAATTTCCCATTTCCAGTCTTAATGAATACCTTCCATAGACTTCTGCAGTTGTTTCTACAGACTATGATGGAAATGACTGCAAACCTGTTAAGTCTCCCTGGAGCTAGAAATGAGACACCCTCTATGGCCAGGCAGAGCCAACTGAGTCAGTTCAGCATTTATTTTTGAATCAGCACGCTATAGAATTACATGATTTGTTTGCTCACCTGAAAGGCACTTTAGAACCATTCATGATATATGTGTGAGGGAATGCTGGGTGGGCTTTTCTCCTTCAGTTATTCATCCTTCTAAACAAATATGTGGCTATGGGTTGAATTTGGATTTTTTTTTTCTTGAGCGATTGTTCTTAAATATGTGATTTTTAACTAATGAATTTTGAATGTTAATAAAGGAAGAAACTGTCTTTGAGCAGGTAATTGGAAGTTACAAAATTAATATGCATGTGACTTCTATAATAACGTCTTCTTTTTTCTGACAGTCTGCTTGATGTTTGAGATCTTGGTTAAACTGATTTATCACATCACTAAATACCCTCAACTGAAAGAGTAAGAAGCTCTTTGGTTGTTCTATACTTAATGAGTGCTTGAAGGTAGATGCATATTACAAGGGACAGAAATAATAGGAAAGTTAGAAAAAGTTAGAGAAATTACTGCCCTATGCACAGGAAGACTTTTTTTTATTTTCATTTTTGTTGCTTTTTCAGAAAGGCTGGTAGAAAAACAGAAGATATGTTTTAGTTAATTATCCAGGATGCTCATCGGATTCTACTTGTTTTAATTGCTTTTTTAAAGTATGAAGCTGACACCACAGAGACTCATCATGAATGTTTGCTTTGTCCTTCCTAGGAGTGGAACTGGGCTCCAAAGATCTGAGTTAGACAGTCTTATTCACAGCAAGTGCTACTGAGGGCAGTTTATAACTCATGTAGTATCTTTAGAAGGAAAGTCAGTTACTCATGTTCGTAGTCTTTTTATAATTAACAACTGAGCTGGTGTATGCTGTGGATGAAGCTCTATTTCACTTGGGCAGAGAGAGGCAAGAAATTGGAGGCAAATCAGCACCTGGCAAACCTTGTTTCGGTCAGGATTCCTGGGACTGGAGAGCTGAATGGAAGTGCAATTTCACCAGGAAGGTGAAGACCTCTGCCCAGTTGGCTAGCTGTCCCGCAGTGCACTGTGGACATGTGTCTCAGAGAAGCTAGGGGTCATACAAATGTGGACACAGGGCACAAGTGAGTTCACCCCCACGCAGCTCATAACCACATATGAACTGGAGTCGGTACACACAGGGAGTCCTGATTCTTGGGATGAAGTAGCTCTTTCCATTTTGCATATGTGTGTTCTTCCCTTCCTTCAACTTGTCCTTGAATAAAAAAAGTTTGATTTATAGTGATCTGTTTGCATTCTGCTTAAAACTCTTTCTTCCCTCATTAATTTTAATTTGAAAGGAGGAGTAAAAAGAATGTGTTTGACGAGGGACTGTTGATGTGTCCCTTTATTGGTTTTGGGGTTTGCTGGTGGATCCAGGAAGGAGTCATGTGATGGATCTGAAGGCAAGTTTGAGACTTTCTCTGGACCCTTACTATAGGCTGCCCTTAGAAGTATGTGACAGCTGTTCAGGATAGGAGGTCAGAGATAGTCAGAAAGGGTGCTAAGTCTGTGGTCCCCTTGGGTGCTATTAACTGCAGGAACTGGTCTAACTTAGCTGTGTGAGCCCAGTGGCTCTTTGATGAATATTTTCTGACTGTGCCATTGCCATATTTCTATTACTGAGAGATAAAGTATTCATTGTCAGCTGTCAATACACCTAGGTTTGGAATATAAAAGCACCTGGATTTTTTTTTTGTCTCCACAGAGTACCAGCTTTGGGTCTGAAAATTTAAAATTCCAGTGTGGAGATACAAAAAGAGTATCTCTTGAAAATCATTATTTGTTTGCTTTATGGCCCTGGTTTTTTCTTTGGCCCAGTCCCTCTCATCAGACAGAATTTCCTGTAACTGACCAGAAGTTGCCCTCAAAAATGAACCACTTCACCACTGGGTTTTCTAGCTATTGTGTCCAGGGGCACACAGTGAGTCAGGGAACCTCCCCTAGATGAAGGTCATGGTATGAAGCATTTGCATTTTAATCCCCATAATGCATTATATGGCACTACCTCATAGAAGTTATTCAGTTTTGAGGTGGGTGGGGGTGTATGACAATATATTTTATTTTTAAAATGTGTTATTAAATAGAAAGTTGATGAATAAATAATTCTTGTGGTAGCTATTCTCTTCTGACATAATGTGGGTAGAACAGGGTGCTAAAGTATTGCCCATGACCTTGTTTGTTCTGGTAGGTGTTAATACCACACTCTTTACTGTTTTCACAGGAAGTTCAATTGAAAAATTAGAAACAGGAATGATACTGAAACTTTGCATGGAGAACCATCTAATTGTGGCTATACCTCGTTCCACTCTCAAAATACTTTACAGATAATTTTTTTGGCTCCAGATTCAATCCTGCTGGGTAATCGCATCCTTTATTTTCACACTTTACAAGTAAAAGAGGCTGGGACTCTATCCCAATCTCTTCCTCCCACTTCTCCAGTACAAAAGCAGAGCCTCTGTAGCCACAACCTTCTTCTACTTAGAAACCTGAGAAGTGCAGCAGCAGTACTTGACAGAAAGGGAAGCCTGGATCCCCTTCATGAATGCAGTTTCTGGTAATGGTCTTGGTTACACTGTTGTGCATACCTGTAAGGGACACGTCTCATATGGGGAAGCACTTTCCCTTTGAAGCCTGGCACCCTGGCATCTCTCCACCAGCGGAAAAAAGGAAACATGTAGGTTGGTCCTGGTGGTGACACCCCCTCGGACAGCCCTTCAGCCCCTTGCTGCTGTTGGCAGAAGAGGCACTCATGCCATCCATGCGTGTCCACACCAGCCCGAGGGGCTGCACGGGATGGCTGGGGGGGAGCACAGCAGTGCAGGACCCTGCGGGGCTGAGCAGAACCGTTGCCACGCTCATGGGGGAACCATGATCCTGCCAAGGACAGCGAGGGACCATGTGCACTCATCTTTCCTCCCTCTCCCAGGGGATTGCCAATCCTACCATTGGGGAGGGCTGCCAGTGGGCACCAGTGACAGCCCCACTCCCAGCCACCAAAAGCATTGGCACATCCCACACAGTCCTCGGGAAGCAAGGATTGCTGTGCAGCCTCCTATTTCTTAAAGCCTCATGGGTGCTAGGCTGTTCCTACTGGCTTGAGAAAAACAAATGTGTCCCTTCTCCTGTTTCCTTATTGCTTATTTAACCATTCATCTGCTGCCTTTCATTTTTTTTACCTCACATTTTTTTTGCTATATCTTGTTTAAAACCAGAAGCATGGAAAGAACTCCCTAGTGTAAGTCTCACAGGGAGTTATTCTCTGCAGATCTTCTTTACTCTTTGCTGTCATGAGGACAGATAAGGTGACATTAAAATAATGATTTGATCCAGCTTTATGTGCCTGTTTAAGCTTAAATTTAAAAGATTCATAAATAACTTTCTCATGTCTAAGTCATAAAGTATATAGTTTTTCTTTCAAGAATTTTAGATTTGCAGTTGTTAGTCTCCCTGACTTACACTGAATACTTCCACATTAAAAAGCAATAAAAGTGTGTCTCTTTCCCAATGATAAGTTTTATTAGGTATATCAGGTGCTACTGTAGCATAGATATACAGTAGTATAGGTACATTGCAAACAGCATCTTATAGTATCAGACAAAGAGAACCTTTTACAAACCCCATGTCTCTAATTGCATTTTAGAAAATTAGATACTCAGAATTTTGCATAAGATAACTGTATTACTGGGATGCAATTTGGCCCAGGTTTCTAGCTTTAGTGCATGTGGCTCCTTAATAAAAAGTGTCAGTTAAAATGAAAATACAGCTTGGGTAATTAAATTTAATTGGATCTTGTCACTTTAAATCCTCTTCGTTTTTGAGTGTTTCCACAGAATTGCAGCTTCTGGTTTGCTAATTTCTTTATTGCAAGCTGTGCGCTGAAC